>NC_056746.1:1295626832-1295874934 GCF_019279795.1 Protopterus annectens | reverse complement strand
GTCTAGCAGGTTTCTGTTCAAGTTGTCTGCCAGAGAGTTTAGGGAGCTTGGTAGGAATTGTGCTAGCAGGTGTGTATGCATGGCTGTGGCCATGTGCCAAAGGGTCATGGCAAGCCTGCAGAGAGGATAAGAGTGAGTCCATCCCGGCTTGTTGATATACCACATCACTGTGGTGTTGTCTGTTTTGATAAGTAGAGGCCCTGGGAAAAGTAGGGGTCTGAAGGAGGTCAGGACGTGCTGAACAGCTAGTATCTCTTTTTGGTTGATGTGCAGATGTATTTGATTTGGGCTCCAATGGCCCTGAATGCACCTGCTGTCCAGGTGCGCACACCAATCATAGTCTGATGCATCTGTGGTGAGGGTCTGGGTGGTGTGGGGTTGTGAGAAGGGAAGTCCCTTGTTGTGGCTGCATGTTGCTGCCCACCAAAGAAAACCTTTCCTTAGACAGTGTGTCATTGGTATGATAGTTTTCAGGTCTTGAGAGTGTTGACACCAAAGGTTTTTTAGGTACCATTATAGTTTCCTTATATGCAGTCTGGCACATGGAATGAATAGAATGCAGGAGGCCATGAACACTAGAGCTTGCAGGATTTTCCTTGCGGATAACTGGGTTCTGGTGGCTAGTTGAGATAAGCAGCTTGTCAGGTAGGCTTGTTTTTCCTGGAGTAAGGAATGCCATCTGGGATGCTGTGTCCAGGCTTGCTCCCAGGAATACAAATTTGTGTGTGGGGACTAGTTTTTATTTCTTTTCGTTGATGGTATACCCAAGGGAGGTCAGTAGGTCTTTTACAAAGGCCAGGTGCTGTAAAAGCTTTTGCTGACTGTCTGCCTGAATCAGGCAATCATTTTAGTAGGGGTAAATTTGAATATTTATTTGTCTTCAAAAAGCAATGGCCGGAGCCAGGCATTTTGTGAAAACTCTGGGAGCAGTGGATAAGCCAAAGGGAAGCACAGAGAAAGTACAGTTTTGTACCTACCATAAATGTACATGTCCGATAGATATGCAACTACAGTCATAACATATGGGTTGTCCTGCCTCAGGCAGCCCTCGGTCGGCCGGATTCCAAAGTCTGGGTCCGACGTCGGCTGATGTCGCATTTCTCTCTGACATCAGGGCGGCTGGAGTACATAAGCATCAGCCGACGCCATTTTCTTCAGTGTTTCCTGCCCCAGATGCCAGGTGCCCTCCAAGGAAGGCTGTAATCAAATTGGAAGAAAAAAACAGGACTCCAGACAAATAAATAAGCAATAAACAGATACACCATAACAGATATCCCCAGCTAAGAGAAACAGGGATAGGAGTGGACCCTAGGCATAGAGGGGTATGGAGGGAGGGAAAATCTGACTGCAGTTGCATATCTATCGGACATCTACATTTATGGTAGGTACAAAACTGTACTATGTCCTTCAAGAATGCAACTGCAGTCATAACATATGGGTAGAATACCATAGCTTAGCTGGGGAGGAGGAATGCTCTAGGAAAAAGATGGTGTGGCAATCAAACCCTGCAGGACTGCTGAAGCAAAGCCTGCTCTGGATCTGGAGTATAGAGGGAGATTGTAGTGTTTGGAGAATGTATGCACAGAGCTCCATGTAGCAGCTTCTAGAATGTCCTTAGTAGGCACCCCTCTTAAGAATGCTGTAGAGGTGGCTGTAGCTCTGGTGGAATGTGGTCTGACATTGGCTGGAACAGTCTTGCCATGAAAGGAATAACAGAATCTGATGCAATGTCCAATCCATTTTGAAATAGTCTGTTTTGAAATTGCTTTTCCTTGAACTGCAGGGGCGTAAGCTACAAAAAGTTGTTCAGACTTCCTACTGGTCTTGGTTCTGTCCAGGTAGTATCGAAGTTGTCTGTGAATGTCCAAGGTATGTAACAGTCTTTCCCCCTTGTTCTCAGGATTGGGGAAGAAAGCAGGCAGATGAATAGCTTGATTTAAAGAAACCCTAGATACCACCTTTGGCATAAAAGTAGGGTTGGTCCTTAGAGACCCTGTCTCTGTGAAAGATTATGAACGGTGGTATTGCCATTAGGGCCTGTAGTTCCGAAACCCTTCTTGCTGAGGTAATTGCCAACAGGAAAGCTGTCTTCCATGAGAGAAATTGCAAGTCGACTGAAGCTGCTGGCTCAAATGGAGGTAGAGTCAGTTTTTCTAGGACAAAGTTGAGGTCCCAGGCTGGCACCGGAGCCTTTCTTGGTGGCTTAATGTTCTTGATTCCCCTGAGGAATTGCCTTAACAAAGGATGTGAAAAGACAGGCGGATCAGTGTTATATCTAGCTGAAATAGCTGAAGCATGTATCTTTATGGAAGAATATGAGAGTCCATTCTGTAGCATATCTGCCAAATATTCCAGGATGAGTGGGATGTTCAATAATGATGCATCATGTCCCTTGCTGGTATTCCAAATGCTGAATCTCTTCCATTTTGCTAAGTAAACCTTTCTGGTGGATGGTCTTCAAGCCTCTGTTAATATCCGCTGAACTTCCTTGGAGAGAGATAGATTGAGGTTATTCATGGGATCTCCCAGGCTGTTAGCTGCAGTGTCTGAAGGTTTGGATGCACTGTTTTGAAGTTGTGTTGAGTCAAAAGTAGGGGCCATTGGGGAAGGGCCCACTTCTTGGTGTGACATATGTCCGTAGTAGTGGATACCAGTGTTGTCTTGGCCAGTCTGGAGCTATTAGGATCCCCTTGGGTCTCTGCTTTGATCTTTGGTAATACTGAGGTCATCAGTGGCAGAGGTGGGAATGCATAGATTTTAGGAAGTTCCAGTTGAATGAGAGAGCATCTATTTTCCAAGCTTGTGGATGGTATGTCCTTGAGCAGAATTTTGTAGATGATGGTTGAGGTGAGAGGCAAATAGGTCTACTTCTGGCCTGCCCCATGTCGAAGTGAGTTGTGTGAAGATCTTCGGATGTAACCTCCACTCGTGTGGATCTGTGAAATTCCTGCTTAGGCTGTCCGCCAGCACATTGTCTTTGCCTGGAACAAACTGGGATTGTAACTGTATGTTTAGGCTCAGTGATTTTTCCCAAAGATTCATTGTCAGTCTGCAAAGGGGGTAAGAATGGGTGCCCCCTTGCTTGTTTATATACCACATCACAGTGGTGTTGTCTGTCCATATCAGTAAATGGCCTTGCTGAAGTTGTTGTCGAAAGGCCTCGATGGCACGCATTACTGCCAGCATTTCCTTTTGGTTTATATGCAGATGTGTTTCCTTTGGAGACCATTGTCCTTGTATACATCTGCCTTCCATGTGCGCCCCCCCATCCAAGGTCTGAGGCGTCTGTGGTCATGGTCTGTGTTATCTGTGGTTTTTTGAATGACATACCTGTGTTTGCCTGGCTTACCGAGGCCCACCATAGGAATTCCTTTTGTAGGCATGGAATGAGCGGTATGGTTGTCTCTAAGTTGTTGCTGTGCTGAGACCACAGGCTTTTTAGGTACCACTGAAGCTTTCTCATGTGTAGTCTTGCTAATGGAACCAGGAGAATGCAGGATGCCATGTAACCCAGGGCCTGTAGGAATCTCCTTGCAGTCATCTGGGTGAGTTTTGCCAAACCTTTGAAATAATGAGTTAACTTCTCTTGCTTGTCTTCTGTCAGGTAAGCCATTTGAGAGGCTGTGTCTAATTTGGCTCCTAAGAAGATTATTTGCTGGGATGGTTGAAGTCTTGACTTTTGAAAGTTGACTGTGTATCCCAGAGCCTGAAGTAATCGTATGACATAGTTCAAGTTTAAGTTTTTTGTCAACATCAATTTGTCGTCTGCTTGTATGAGGCAGTCGTCCAGGTACAGGTAAATTTGGATCCCCTGGAGCCTGCAATGAGCAATTACTGAAGCCAGGCATTTTGTGAATACTCTGGGCGCAGTAGATAAGCCAAATGGCAATGCTGAGAATTGATAATGCTCTGGCCCTGCAAGAAATCTGAGGTATCTTCTGCAACTGTGTCTGATAGGGACATGCAGGTATGCCTCCTTGAGGTCCAGAGTAATCAGCCAAGACCCCTTGCCCAGCATGGGAAGGAGTTGCTGTAGAGTCAGCATTTTGAACTTTGGTACTATGAGAAAGGTGTTTAATGCGGACAAATCCAGTATCGGTCTCCATTGAGTTTCTTTTCTTGGAACAAGGAACAGTCTTGAGTAAAACCCCTGGCCTTGTTCTTGTTGTGGAACTCTTTCTATTGCTTTTATCCGAGCCAGCAGAGAAATTTGCTTGATAGCCTCTGCCCTCCGGTTTTGTGGTAGGCTTGGCATGCCTTGTTTTCTTGGTAAGGTATGAAAATGGAACCTGTAACCTTGGTCTATAATGTCCAAAATCCATTTGTCCTTTGTCAATCTGTGCCAATTGTCTGAAAACAGAGATAATTTTCCGCCCAAGGGAGCTTCTATTTGTTCCTTGGTAGGCGGAAGTAGAGGAAAGTCATTGAGATTGTGGCTGTGGGCAGGGGAAACCCCTGTGTCACTTCTTTGGTTTGCTGGCTGCCATTGTCGTCCCCTGTAAGGACCTCTGTATTGTCCTCTTCCTCGGCCACGTCTGTTTTTACCCCTTTGAAATTTTTCAGGATTAGGAAAGGACTAGTTTTTTGAAGGCCAATTCCTACTGAATCTGGGGGGCGGAACCTGGAGGAAATCTTTAACCGTCTGAACTGATTTTGCTTTTTCCTCGATGGATTTTAACACATCCTTAGCATTAGCACCAAAAAGCTCGTTCTTTTCCAAGGGTGCATCCAGAAGTTTTGCCTTAACATGATCTGGTAGAGGTTGTTCTTTTAACCATGCATGTCTACGAATGACTGCCCCTGTCATAGCTGCCCTACATGAAGCTTCCAGTGCATCATATCCACACTGCAGGAAGTGATTGCTTACTTGCTGAGAGTTATGTACAGCTTCCTGCAAAGACTTTCTGTCTAAAGGATCAGGAGACGCCAATGTTTTCTGTAAATCTTCTAACAGGAAATCCTGATATTGTAACATATGAAAAAGGCAATTCAAAGCTCTCATAGATAAAGTAGTGGAGGTGTAGACCTTTTCCCCATCTCTAATGACCTAGCTTCCCTGTTGGAGGGCAAAGGATTTTTAGAGGTGGAAGCTGAAACACCTTTAGGTCCCTGAGAAATAGTTTCCAAATCAACAGTATGGGCCCTGAATAAATGGGAATGTGTTTCTGGGACCCTGTAATACCTGTCTGGCTTGGCTGGAGCAGGAGGAAGAGAATCAGGGGTAACACTGGAGTCAGAATATAAATCATCCAAAACATCAAGCACAGGAGGAATAGCTAAGGGCCTGTGCTGGGGCTTTTTAAGGAAAGTTCGAAGGCACTTTCTGGAATCAGAATATTCCTGGCCTTGCCACTTGAAATGTTCCCTCATGGTATGCAGAACTTCCCCAAAAGAAATATCCTAAGGAGGGGAGGCAGAGGGGATGGAATCCTCTGCATCCGAGTCCTCATAGGTCTGGAAGAGCTCTTCCTGGCCATCGGAGTGGACAGAGTCCTCAGAATCTTCATCTGAAGGGATAGGGTCAGAGGGTTCAACCCGGGGCCTCTTATCAGAAGGAGGCTGGGATCCTCTCTCAGGATGGGCCTGTGAACCTCTAATCATAGAAATTAAGTCTGCGGCCATAGTCATGATTTGTGTCTCTGGAGTAGGCTGAGGTAAGGCTTTAGCAGTAAGATGCTTGGTCTTGCTGGCTGCCTTAGCCTGAGTGTAGGCCTTAATAGCCATGGCCATAGGAGGCCTGGCAGCTCCACGTGCAGGAGTGACCTTATCTACAGCAATGGTCTCAGGCATTTCCTCAGTTTCAGTATCCGGAGGAAAATCTATAACTGGCGTCAGAGTGGTATCCGGAATCGGAGTCGTCGGTAATGCGGTGTCTTCGGTTCGGAGAGGTGGAATAACCGTCTCAGGGGGAACCGGGGCACCAGCGGTAGGTTTTGGCGTGGAGTCGGAGGTAGACGCGGGCCGAGGATGTCGGTCCCGGTCTTTTCGTTTCTTGGGAGTTTGCGATGTCGGAAGTTCCGACGGCATTGTATAAGCAAATTTTTCACCGAAAAAATCTTCAGCGAACTCCGCCCGGCGCCTGAGAGTGCGCTTATTGACGCGAGCACAGGCTACACAGGCCGAGACATCGTGGTCTGGGCCAAGGCAAGGAAGACAGTAAGAGTGGAAATCCTTATGAGGTATTTGTTTACCACAAGAAAGACAATTGTTAACTTTTTCAGTAATTTCTGACATCGGCTGAGGCAAGAAAAGGTCCCCAACGGGGTACTTAGCTTTTTTGATGACTTCGGAATCGAAGAATACAGGAGCTGACCGACCGGCACTTGCGAACTGCTTCTGCTTCCGGCACCGCGGGGCAAGAAAGACTGAAGAAAATGGCGTCGGCTGATGCTTATGTACTCCAGCCGCCCTGACGTCGGAGAGAAATGCGACATCAGCCGACGTCGGACCCAGACTTTGGAATCCGGCCGACCGAGGGCTGCCTGAGGCAGGACAACCCATATGCTATGACTGCAGTTGCATTCTTGAAGGACATCTGAAAGTGCATAGATCCTGTCCTCTAACATGGATATTTCCTGCAAGATTCCCCGACTGGGATGTGTAGGTAGGCCTCTTTTAAGTCTAGGGTGGCAAACAAACATCCTTGGAAAGCATAGGAAGAAGCTGCTGGAGGGTGAGCATTTTGAACTTTGACACAGAATGGATAGATTGAGGATTGGGCACCAGGTGCCTTCTTTTCTGGGTACCAGGAAGAATAGAAACCTTGGCCTATCTGGTCTGCAGGGACATGATGTACTGCCCTCATGGAGACCAGGGAAAGGACTTGCTTTTTGGCCTCTGCCCACTGGTTTGGAGAAAGATCTGGGAACCCTTTTGGGGTTGGCAGCGTGTGGAAATAAAATTTTGTATCCCTAGGACACTATGTTGAGGACTCATCGGTCGTTGGTAATAGAGGCCCAGTTGTTTGCATGGAAGGAGAGTTTTACTCCTAGAGGCACAACCAGGTGGGCAGAGGTAAGGGGTGGAGGTGTTACGTCATTGTGAGCTCTTACCATAAGGGGGTGGCTTAGCACTCCCTATTTTTGAAGAGGAAGAACTCCATTGCTTAAATCTCTGCATTCCCTGGGATTACTGTCTGGGGGGGGGTCTGCTTCCCCTAGGTCTGGGCTGAGGTGGCCTGGAGGGGGCCAGAAAAGACCAGTGTCTGGAGGAGCAATGCCTACTGAACCTCAGAGGCTGGACCTGTAAAAAGTCTTTAATTGTCTGCATAGATTTAGCTTTTTCTTCCATCTTTTTTTAAGACCTCTTCTGCCTTGGTGCCAAACAAATTGTCTTTGTTCAATGGTGCGCCCAATAATTATGATTTGACATGGTCTGGCAAGGTCTGTTCCTTAAGCCAAGCATGCTTTCTAAGGACAGAATCAGTGACTGCTGCCCTGCAAGATGTGTCTAGGGCGTCAAAGCCACATTGCAAGGTCTGCTTAGTAACTTGGCTTGCAGAATGCGTAAGCTCTTGTAATTCTTTATTTTCTGCACAAGCAGGAAAGGAAGATATTTTTTGTTTGAGGAGTACTATGGTACTCTGCTGATATTGCAACATGTAGAACTGACAATTTAGTGCTCTAACAGCAAAAGTTGCAGAGGTGTATAACTTTTTTACCCTATCTGTCTAAAGCTCGGAAATCCCTGTCTGAGGGGGTGGGATTCTTAGCTGAGGTTGCTTCAATTCCTTTAGTTCCTTGGGAGATGACCTCTGGGTCAGCAGAAGGATTTTTGAAAAGGAATTTGTAAGAGTCAGGGGCTCAGTAGTACCTTTCAGGTTTCCTGGAAACAGGAGGAAGGGTGTCAGGAGTCAAACTAGATTCCAGAAAAACATCATCCAGGACAGGAAGAATGGCTAAAGGTCTGTGCTGTGGTAAATCTAAGAATTCCCAGAGTCTCTTTTTTGACAAAGGATAGTCCTGACATTCCTAATGAAAATGCTCCCTTAAATTATGTATGGTTTCACCAAATGAAAAATCCTTGGGTGGAGAGGCAGAAGGAATGGATTCCTCTGCATCAGAATTCTCATAAGCAGAGAGGGATTGCATGTCTTCATATTCAGAAGCATCAGAGTCATCGGACTCCTGTTCAGATAAAACTACTGGAGACAAGTCTCTCTATTTTGGAAGGGGTAGGCCGGCTTCCCCTAATAAGCATAATAAGGTCTTCCACCATTTTAAGCATTTGAGATTGAGGCATGGAAGCAGGTGCCTGAGCATGGGTCAGCTTTTTGGGCGCAGTTCGTATCCTGGGCCTTAGAAACTCTGTAGTTTTAGAGAGAACTGAAGACGCAAAAGAAGTTGTCAGTTTGTGTCAAGTATCGGTAGTGCGAAGAACTTCCTCAGAAGCTGGTGCCTGCTCAGCGGCTCTGGACCCATCCAAGGAAGAGACATCTGCAGGATCCTTAGTTGAAGAAGAGTCTCGCGGCATACTGGACTCCAAAAGGGTCTTGGTAGTGTCCTGCGAATCCACAGAAGAAGGCATCAGGGGCTGCGAAAGCACCTCACTGAGGACCGGAGAACTGACGACTAGCTTAACGGAAGCATTGTCACTAGTTTTGGACCTGTGCAGTCTCCGTCTTTATCCTTACGTTTTTTCAGAAGATTGGTAGTCGGATGGCTTACCGAAGCCATATCGGAATTTGAGGACCAAGAGCAAAAAAATCTAGCTACAATAATGGCCCAACGACATATAATTCTTGCATTGAACAAAGCACAAAAGCAACAGCGAGGGATGTCGCAGTCTGGGCCTAAAGAGGTGACATAGTAAGAATGGAAGTCTCGGTGTGGTATTTGCTTTCCACAAGTGAGACCATTGTTAGCTTTTTCTGACATCGGTTAGAGCAAGAAAAAATTATCCCCAATGGAGTACTTAGCTTAAGAAGACAAACTTCAATTCAGAAACGAAAACTCAGGTAGCGGCTGATGGGCACTCGTGCAAATTGCTTCTGCTTTGGGTTCCTCGGCAAGAAAGACTGGTATAATGGCCTCGGCTGCCTGATTTTATACCACTGATGACCTGATGGCAGTCCTGAAGCGACAGCAACCGATGCAGAACTACTAAGTCTCTGGTATTCGGACAGACTGAGGGCTACCCCTGGCAGGATAACCCAAGTGTGATGACTGCAACAGTGAAACAGGAAGAACATCTCACTAAATGCTCGAGAGCTGACAGTGACCATGTCCATATGCGAAGGTGGCAAACGTGATCTGAGGTATGGAAGGGGACTACAGCACTATGGGTAAAGGAGGAACTTGAGAGTTTGCAGCAGCCAAGAGCAGCAAAAAGCAGTCGAGTCAGATCAGAGGATTGGATCCGATCTCACATATCGAAGAATGAATGAAAACTGATATCAGATCTTTAGATTCTTTAAATCACACATGCTACTTACCCAGTCAGACCCAATCCTTAGATGAATTCCCAAATATGGGCGGACTAACAAGGAGCTAATGTGGCGCTCACCATCATCAACCATCTTATCTGACCACACAATATACTTGTGCAATGAACGGTGCTCCTCAGTCACGGGAAACTGTGCAGGTGCTCCAGGCAAAGCTAAGACCGGATGTTCTGTAGGTGGGAACCTGTGTTGGATGCGGAGAATTAAAAAAAGGAAGTTTTCTGTTAATGTTAAATCAACTTCAACTATGGAATAGCTGACAGAGTAACACAGCAATAGCATAAACTGGTTTGGCAGAATGAGACTGAATATACGTCATCAGATACATTGCGTTTCCACTAGGATTCAAAAAATAAATGACTGAATGAATGAATAAGTAAATAAAATTTAAAAAAATGTATTTTTTGCAGTAGTTCAAACCTACCCCCAGATTTGCATACATCAACTCCACAGTCACAAAAACCTTAACAGGAAAATCTAGGATTCAAATTAATCACTGCTGGCACACACTTAGAAAAGTACAGTTTTGTACCTACCATAAATGTAGATGTTCGAGTGCTAATACAGCTGCAGTCATAACAGATGGGTTCTCCTGCCGTCAGGCGGGTCCTCAGTCGGCCGAATTCCAAAGTCTAGGTCATCGCTTCTTCCCTGATGTCAGTGCGACAGGGGTATAAAGGAACCAGCCGACGCCATTGTCTTCAGTTTTTCTTGCCCCAGATGTCAGGTGCCCCCAGAAGGAAGACAATACATAAATTTGTGTAATAAAGCAGTGCAATATAATCAAAATACAGTAGTTGCAAGCAAATACATCATAAATGAATACCCCAATCAGGTTGTATGAGGATGTGTTGGCCTATAGGCCTGCCCCAAGAGGGGAAGGAGGGAGGGAAACCTGGACTGCAGCTGTATGAGCACTCGAACATCTACATTTATGGTAGGTACAAAACTGTACTATGTTCATCGTGCATACAGCTGCAGTCATAACAGATGGGTAGAATCCCAAAGCTAAGAAAGGGGTATTAGGCACTAGGTTGAACTAGGAGGAGCCAGGATGCCCTGCAAGACTGCAGTGGCAAAGCCTGCTCTAGTTTTGGAGTATAATGGTAGGTGGTAGTGCTTGGAGAAGGTATGCACAGAACTCCAAGTGGCTGCTTCCAAAATATCTTTGGTAGGAACTCCTCTGAGGAAAGTTGCAGAGGTAGCTGTGGCCCTTGTGGAGTGAGATCTGATGCCTGTAGGTACAGTTTTGTCATGAAAAGAATAGCAAAAGTGTATGCAGTGGGCTATCTATTTTGAGATTGTCTGTTTGGAAATTGGCTTTCCTTGAGCTCCTACAGCATAGGACACAAAGAGCTGTTCTGATTTTCTGAAAGGTTTTGTTCTGTCCAGATAATAACGTAGTTGTCTGTGGATGTCCAAGGAATGTAGTAATCTCTCCCCTTTGTTTTGAGGATTAGGATAAAAGGTAGTTAAGTGTATGGCCTGATTCAAAGCTACCCTGGATACCACTTTAGGCATAAAGGACGGGTTGGTTCGTAAGGAAACTCTGTCCTGATGGAAGATGATAAAAGGCTGCACAGCCATGAGAGCTTGTAGTTCTGAAACTCTACGAGCTGAGGTAATAGCCAGAAGGAAAGCTGTTTTCCAGGACAAATATTGCAAATCTGATGAGGCAGCTGGCTCAAAGGGAGGTAAGGTCAGTTTTTCCAGAATTAAATTGAGATCCCAAGCAGGTATTGGTTGTTTCCTTGGGGGTCTTAGATTCTTAGCCCCTCTGAGGAACTGTCTGAAGAGAGGGTGAGAGAATAAGGGTGGATCAGTGTTGTATTCTGCAGAAATGGCTGAGGCATGGATTTTGATGGAGGAGAATCAAAGTCCACTGCTTAGCAGCTCAGCTAAATACTGTAGTATTTGAGGTAAATTCAGTTTTCCAGGATCCTGGCCCTTTTTCTCATTCCAGACACAAAACCGTTCCATTTTGTGGAGTAAGCTTTTCTAATTGACGGCCTTCTGGCCTCCAAAATGACATCCTGCACCTCCTTGGAGAGTAGGGTCTGTTGTGATGCTAAGGAATCTTCCATGCGGCTAGATTGAGTGTTTTTAGCTGGCTGTGAAGAGTTTTGAAGCTGTGCTGAGTCAGAAGAGGAGGCATTAGAGGCAGGGTCCATGGTGGGGAATGCGTCAGGCTCCTCAGGAGTGGGTACCAGTGTTGTCTTGGCCAGTCCGGAGCAATGAGAATCATCTTTGGTCTGTCTGCTCTGGTTTTCAATAGAACTTTGGGCAGCAGAAGAAGAGGTGGGAAGGCATAAACTGTCATTGATGTCCAACTGAAAGAGAGAGCGTCCACTCTCCAGGCCTTTGGATGAAAAATCCTTGAGCAGAATTTTGTCAATTGGTGATTTTTGTGGGAGGCAAAGAGATCTATGTCTGGCCTTCCCCATGCTTGGATTATTTCTGTAAAAACTTTTGGATGCAACTTCCATTCGTGTGGATCTGTCATATTTCTGCTTAGGTCGTCTGCCAGCGTGTTTTCCTTGCCTGGCAAGTACTGTGCTTGTAGTTCAATTTGTAAGTCCATGGCCATGTTCCAAAGTGACATGGCCAGTCTGCATAGGGGGTATGAATGTGTTCCTCCCTGTTTGTTTATGTACCACATAACTGTGGTGTTGTCCGTTCTTATCAATAGTTGACCTGGTTGCAGAAGGTCCTTGAAAGCTATAATAGCATTTATTACTGCTAGCATTTCCTTTTGATTGATGTGAAGGTGCTTTTCTTTTTGGGACCATTTGCCCTGAATGCACTGATCTGTCATGTGCGCCCCCCAGGCATAGTCAGAGGCGTCTGTTGTGATGACTTGATTTGCTTGAGGCTTGCTGAATGGAAGACCTGTGTTTGTTTGGCATGCTTGAGCCAACCACATAAATTCCTTTTGCAGACATGGAATTAGTGGTATTATTGTTTCCAAACTGTGGCTGTGTTGAGACCATATGTTTTTCAGGTACCATTGAAGTTTCCTCATATGCAGCTTTGCACATGAGATTAGTAAGATGCAAGATGCCATGAATCCCAGAGCCAGCAGGATTTTCCTTGCAGTCAGCCTGGTGCAATTTGCTAGTGCTCTGAAGTATTAGTTGCCCCTGCTTCTCTGGCGTGAGGTAGGCCATCTGGGTGTTTGTGTCCAAGTTGGCATCCAGGAAAATTATCTTCCGAGAGGGTATTAGCCTTGATTTCTTTTTGTTGACGGTGTATCCCAGAGAGTTCAACAACATTATTACATAAGCCAGATGTTTCAGAAGAATGTGCTTGCTGTCCGCTTGGATCAGGCAGTCGTCCAAATAGGGGTATATTTGAATCCCTTGAAGTCTGCAGTAGGCAATTACTGATGCCAGGCATTTCGTGAATACTCTGGGCGCAGTAGATAAGCCAAAGGGCAATGCAGGGAATTGATAATGGGTTGAACCTGCAAGAAATATGAGGTATCTTCTGCAATTTTGTCTGATTGGGACATGCAGGTATGCCTCCTTGAGGTCCAATGTTACCAGCCAAGACTCCTTGCCCAGCATGGGAAGAAGTTGCTGTAGATTGAGCATCTTGAATTTTGGCACGAGTAGAAATGTGTTTAGGATGGATAGGTCCAAAATAGGTCTCCAATCTTTTCCCTTCCTCGGTACCAGGAATAGCCTGGAATAAAAACCTTGACCTTGTTCGTGCGTAGGTACCTCTTGAATAGCTTTCATGTCTATGAGATCTGTAATTTGCCTTTGTGCCTCTGCCCTTTGATTGTGTGGCAGGTTTGGCATGCCTCTCATTTTTGGAAGGGTGTGAAAATGGAATCTGTAGCCTCTGTTTATAATGTCCAGGATCTATTTGTCTTTTGTGACAATATGCCAATTTTTTGAAAATAATGCCAGCTTTCCTCCTAAGGGGGCTGCCATTTGAGTCTTGCTTGGCCTGCAAAGGGGAAAGTCATTGGGCTTGCTTTCTGAATGATTGCGAGTTATCCTCACCACCTCTTTGTGTAGGAGCTTGCCATTGTCTGCCTCTAAACGATCCTTGGGATTGTCCTCTGCCCCTCGGGCGCCTGTATCTGCCTCTTTGGGGTCTGTCCGTGGCTGGAAAGGACCAATTTTTGGAAGGCCAATTTCTACTGAAACGTGGGGGTTGTACCTGTAGAAAATCTTTCACAGTTTGCATTGATTTAGCCTTTTCCTCCATTTTCCTTAATACCTCCTCAGCATTAGCACCAAATAATACATCCTTTTGAAGAGGGGCATCTAGTAATTTAGCTTTGACATGATTCAGGCAAGGGTTGTTCCTTGAGCCAGGCATGCCTATGTATGACTGATCCTGTAACAGCAGCTCTACATGAGGCCTCTAGAGCATCAAAACCACATTGTAAGGTATGCTTACCCACTTGTTCTGCACTATGCATCAAATCCTGCAACTCCTTCAAGTCTGGTTGTACAGGTTGTGACATTTTACTTTTCAATTGTGATAACAAAAACTGTTGGCATTTTAGCATATGGAACTGACAGTTTAAGGCCTTCATGGTTAAGGTAGCCGAGGTATATACCTTTTTTCCCCACCTTTCTAAGGATCTGGAATCTCTCTCGGAAGGTAATGGATTTTTAGCAGTGGAGGCCTTAACTCCGTTGGGGCCCTGTGAGATGGTTTCTGGGTCAGCAGCATGGCTTTTGTATAGAAACTGGTGTGAGTCAAGAACCCTGTAGTACCCATCAGGCTTAACTGGGGCTGGAGGCAGAGAGTCCAGGTTAAGGCAGGCCTCCGAGTAAACATCATCTAGGATGTCCAAGACAGGAGGTACAGCCAGAGGCCTGTGCTGAGGTAGTAAGAGAAATTCCCTAAGCCTTTTCTTGGAATCTGAATAATCTTGGCCTTCCCAGTGGAAGTGTTCCCTTAAGGTATGCAAAGTTTCCCCAAATGAGTAATCCTCTGGGGGGGATACAGAAGGAATGGACTCCTCCGCATCAGAGTCTTCAAAAGGGGAGTAGGAATGTTCCTGATCAGAGTGCTCTGAAATAATGGAGCCCTGATCAGAGGAGGGGGATTCTTCCTCCACTCTGGGCCTTTTGTCCGGTGGGGGTTGAGAACCCCTGATAAGAGTAATTAAATCCTCAGCCATTTTAAGCATCTGTTTTTTAGGCATGGGGCCTGGAGATGGGCCCTGTGTAGCTTGTCTCTTAGAGTGCATGGCTGCTTTAGACTTAGTGAAAGCCTTGATGGAGAAAGAAGAGGAAGGTCTGAAGACACCTTGAGTGGAGGTAGACCTGTCCACATTTTGAGGTTCAACGCCAAGACTGGCTTCGGTATCTGTAGTCGGGGAGTGGGCCGAGGAGCCTGCGACCTCGGGCACAGGAGACACCGCCAAAGAAGTGTCGTCGGTAGTCAGGGGCTGCGTAGGCGCCTCGCTGAGAACCGGACCACATGTAGTCAGCTTTGGCGTGGTGTCGGTAGAGGCCGCGGACCTCGTGTGTCGGTCCTTATCTTAGCGTTTTTTAGACAAAACTGGAGTCGGAGTATCCGACGACATAATATAGTTACATGTTTTTCCAAAATAATGCTGGGCGAACTCCGCCAGACGCTTAATGATGTGTTTGTTGAATGTAGCACAAAAGCCACAGACCGAGACGTCGTGGTCTGGGCCTAAACAAGGTATACAGAGGGAATGGAAATCCTTATGCGGTATTTGCTTCCCACATGAAATACAATTATTAACTTTGTCTGACATTGGTCTGAGGCAAGAAAAGTTTCCCCAACGGGGTACTTAGCTTTCAAGAAGACTTCGGTTTCAAAATTTTCGTAATTTCAGGAGCTGGCCGACCGGCACTTGCGAACTGCTTCTGCTTCGGGCACCGCGCGGCAAGAAAGACTGAAGAAAATGGCGTTGGCTGGTTCCTTTATACCCCTGTCGCACTGACGTCAGGGAAGAAGTGACGACAACCGACGCCGGACCTAGACTTTGGAATTCAGACGACCGAGGACCCGCCTGACGGCAGGAGAACCCATCTGTTATGACTGCAGCTGTATGCACAATGAACATCCACAGTGGTAGTGATGTCCTATAGAATACTGTGGTTGGGGAGTTCAGCATCAGTGAGCTGAATCTGACCAGATTAAACTTTAAACAGTTAGAAACTGATAAGGTGAAGGGAAGCAGACTGCTGCAGCTAACCTAAGGCACTTGCTCTCCTCACCAAATCCATCCCTCCAGGAATTCCAAGCAGATTTAAAAATTTTGACCATCTCAGCTTTACTACCATTCCAGTAACTGATTCTGCCAATGGTCACCCTTCCTCTCTGTAAAGATAAACTGCATTCCCCTGATCTGACAGATATACCTCTGACTTACCCATTTGTTCCAGTGATATGCCAATCGCATATCAGTCCTAGTGCCATATACACCCATATATCATATACTTAACCTCAAGAAAAAAGGCTATTCTCTAACCTGTTTTCATAGGTCATGGCCTCTGCTCCTTTTATCAACCTAAACCATTTCCCTCTGCACAGTGTCCAATAATGCAGCACTTCCTTTCTCACAAGATCTCCAGAACTGCACACAGTACTCTATTATGGCTGAGGTAAGTTGCATCATCAATTGGCATTCCAAAAAATGAAGTATGATCATTTGTAAACATCTTATTTGATCACAACTAAAATCGAGAACATATTTTACCTCCAATTCACCCACAAAGATCAAATTAAGTAGGGTGGCAAACTCCTCAGCATCCTCATATGGGGAGCAACCCCCCATGCCTCAGACTTATAAAGACTAATCAACTTTCTCACCAAAAACAGAGCCTTCACTGTTGAATTGGACTTTTGATCTGTAATATTTTTTTCTGTGTGGTCTTTGCCCCTCATCTGCCAAAAATCAAGCCTGCCCCCAACTGGAAACTGCTCATTTGTTTCTTTACCTGGGAATTTGACCTGGAATCAAGGCAAAAACTGTCTGGAGGAAGCAGTTATTCAGGTAATGGAGGCTCTGTTGCATAATCATCGGTAGCATCCTGGTAATGAGGATATCTGCAATGGGCTGACCTCACCTCTGGGTGGGAGAGACTTGCAAATTGCATCACTGAAGTGGCCTATAACACCTTCCCCATGCAACTACATGCTTTCACACACCTACACTGAATGCCACTACCAGGTAGTGACTTGGAGATCCTTGCACTCAACTCCAACCTCACATTTCCATTACTACCCCTCTTCTGATGAATTATGGCTGTGTATGGCAAAGTTCCAGCCCGCTCTCCCCACAAAGGATAGGTAATACCTCCCATTCTTTGCCAGCTCCAATTGGTGCCCAACTCACTAACAGAACACAGGCTGCTGGGCTAGTCAGGACGTTATCCTTCTAGCCTATATATGATGAAAGCTGATTTCAGCAAACTGTGCTCTGGCAGTTAGAACCTGATCAGTTAGGCCCCGAGTTACCTGTGCCTTAACACCTTTCTCTGGTTTAGTCTCCCTACATCTTATTTTACTTGTTTTTTCCATTATCCCTTCACTCTGTGTCTGATGGTTTAGGTTTTTCATAATTATAATCCCAAATCCTTTTCCCATTCTGGATATTTTAGTATAGCTCTTTCAAATGCATATTACCCCTTGGGCTTTCATTACTTAGGTGTACGAGCCATATCGATATAAAGGCTGCCATCTTCAGACTATGCTTCTAGTCTTCTTAGATTTCTCACAGGATACCACCACCTAATTGTTAAGATTTTCATAACAAAAAATGGTTTCTTTTTCTTCTCTTTAATCCAGTGCCAAGAGACTATCATGAAAAAATCATCACTTAACAATAATCCCTGAACCTGGTTGCTTGCTTTTTTTTGTGTGTGTGAAATGATGCTTCTTTTTGAATTTGTCTCATTATTTACGGTTTCATGTAGAAAGAGCAGGTAGGTCAACAAATCAAACAAACAAAACATCCTACCATGCACTTTAGTATCTAGTTTTTAAAAGTCACACATTATCAACATCACTCCTCAGACAGAAATCCAGACCCCCAGCCACCAGAAATCCAGACCCCCAGCCACACAGACTGTCTAACAAAAGCAAGCTTCCCATCCATAACTACCTGAGCAGGAAAACTTCACCAAATGTAGCTTTTTGTTTTCTTATCACAAAATAATTTTTTCTTCCAATTTTCCAACTATTAGAGTGAGACACACAAAGGAAAATATTTACATATTAGTCACATGACCTTCTGCCTCAAGTTGTTTTTTTTTTGCAGTGTCTAGATCTCTAAATATTGCTTTTTTTCTGGCTTTCATTACAGTATCAGCTGTGCTACACAGACAGTACTTGGCTGAGGCAGACAGTAGGATTCTGTGCAGCAGGAGCATTACATTTGGCTACTGCAGATACTACAGGATAGACCTTTAGAGTGTCTGTCCAGACCAGAATATGAGGTTAGCCTTATGGAGGAGCTAAGACTACTGTGTCAGTTGGTTCCAAGTGACACTGGCTGCATCTTATGTCTATCAAATTTAGGTCACCCAGGACAACAGTGGAGTAAATCTGCATGCCTTCTGCATCATCCTCTTGAGGGGGATGAGATAGAATTCACTAGCTAGTACCCTTTTCTGCATCATATACAGGCATTCCCCAAACCTGGGCTCTTCTGTGGGATACCAAGGAATCCTCTTCAAGATCTATTGCTGTGGAGTCAACTGGAGAGATTCACTGCCTCCTATTCTATATAGCAGAGCCACTAGGGTAAGAGTGTGTGTTCCCATGGTGAGGAGACCCAGACGGGAGAGTGAAGGTTGCAGAACTACAGGTTGAGAGTACTGGCAATGTTGTACCAAATATGCAGCAATAATACAAATGTCAAAGAGAGGTATTTACTATGGCAAACTGCTCAGCACTGACATCCCTCTGCCAATCTCAGTGGCAATACCACCCACGCTGACAATGTCAATAAAAGCAGTGCTGTACATACGTAGGCAGCATGGATGTTGAAAAGGTGCAAGTCAGAAAATGATGTGCCATGAAGGAGTCTTAAGTCATGTAAAGCATCAGAAATTCTCAAGATTAACTCATTGGCAGAGATACTGGTGTCTGATGTGTCACGCGGTACAGGGAGGGAATTGCCAGGACATTCAGTTCCAGTAGTGGGAAATGAGACTTGAATGCCTGCAGACTAGAAAAAAGGACAGTAAAGTGAAATGGTGATTCCAGAGATAAAGAAAAAAAAAGAAAAGAAAAGACATCTCTGGTCTAGACTGAATGCTATCTTTATGCCCTGGACAGGCGTGACAAGAAATCACAGCTCATTTTTTGTTTGCACCTCAGTTACAGCCTCTGCTAGTTTTGAAAGCAAATTAATAGTCGGCATAAGGAAATAGGGATCTGGAGTGTGTTGGGCATAACAACATGCAGAGTGAACCTTAGAAATAAGAATAGTAGGAAGCCTGTCCTCATCCTTAGCCTTCATGATCACTGTAGAGAGTGGCTCCTCGTCTTGAACTACAGCTTTTACCTTCTTGACAGCTTGAGATGGATATGGGCAACACACTAATGTGGATGCTTCAGCATCAGGACTTAGAAGGCCCGGATTATGGGCCATTGGCTAAGCCTGTTTCAGCCAAGAGTTCTGGAACTTCTCCATAGCTCCTGTGGGTAGCGGAGTTAAACCATGTGCAGACAGAGCAGTAAGTACTGTTATCCCTCTCTTCACAAGAAGATCAGACACTGCGTGTGTCCTGCTGCAGGCACACTTGTTAAACAAGGGGCTAGACATTGCTGCCACAAATGCCTAAAAACTCAAGTCATCCAAGAAGACGATAAGTGAAAATGGACAATTAAGATGCCAGAAGACGAGATGCATTTATGTATTTATTTTATTAATGCCATTTGTTGATTGGCACTGATTCAAGTGGACCATCTGCAGGCTCAGCTCAGGGTTTACAACAACAGAAAAATAAGAAGACAAGTATAAGAAGTTGATTACGCAGTATTCTAAATTATGAAAACAGTAATTTTATTTATTTTTATTTATTTTTTTTTATTTATCATTTGTTGACCGGGAAAGTCCGACTAGGTTCCACAGAGCCTGTTTTCAGCGGAGGCCCGGGGAGAAATGCTCCAGATGCATGTCTTTGGAATCAAACATGCAAAAGCATTTGCAGGATTAGTTAGACAAGGTTGGCAAGTGGCTGCCGACCTTATAGTAGAGTTATACAGACTAGTAAAGGCATTTACACTGCATAATGAATCACACTACACTATGAAGTTTAATAAACAAAAACTATTGTACTACATAACAAATCTTCTACAGAACTATGAAAACTACAAGGCACACTATTTTACACACATCAGAAAAAGGAGGGCGAGTAGAGGAAGTGTTTCTGTGTGTTAGAGGTGAAGAGGGAACATGCAAGATGTGGCAAGGCTGAGAGGGGGAGGAAGCAGGACGTTTTAGGGAAGTGAACTGTGCGTAAGTAGTGGAGGAAAGAGGAGACAGAAAGGGAAGGTGGGTGAAGAGGAGCTTTGTGGGGGAGGGTTTGGCAGTAAATTTGTTACCAATTTTGGTTACCTACTGGTTATCAAAGATGAACTCTGAAAATAAAGGAGTAAGGTTTCATGGGTCAGATATTTGCTTTTGCAGGGTATGACAGCCTATCCCAGTACTCAGCAGCTGTAAAGAAAAGAACTAATGCTGTCTAGGATGACAAACCATCACACTGTACAAGGTACATGTACACATATGTACAAACCCCACATGTGCACCTACTGGCAATCTGAAGGAACATCGGTTCACTAACAGCATACCTTTGCTATGATGAAGTGCCTTATGGAAACTCACACAGACATGGGGAAAAAAACACACATGCCACACAGAAAGTACCCCTGCTTGGAAGAAAAGACCTAAACACAGCCAGTCAGCAACATTAAACAATGTACAAAGGCAAGCAGTGTCTTATTCACTGTATGATAGCTAGGATTCCCCAAGTGCATAGGTCTTTCTCTGCTAGTTTATCGTCTGCAACTGCTCAGACAAACAGTTACAAGGCTGTTTGGACAATGTTTCTTAAATCAGAAAGGACAACATGGAAACTGTTTTGCTAGAAAAATGTCTCCCTTCAGTAGTGCACTTGGAAATCAGAAAATGTGTTTTTCTTTTTGACAAAGACTTTTCCTTACCCTTACTTTTTCCTGTGTGAGAGTGAAGGAGTGACTCCCCCCCCCCCCTGCTTGTTGCTATACCAAACCACTGCCATTTTGTTGGCATAGATGGTTACAGTATCTTGTGGCACGATATCCTGAAAGTCCTGCAGAGTAAGAACCACTCTCATGCTGAGGATTCATACTGAATGCTGATGGACAAAGCTGGCTCTCTGAGTGTGAGTGCATACATTGGACAGTCTATCTTTGACAATGCCCCCATTACCCTAGGCCAGAGGTGTCCTTGCTGGGAAGTTGGAATATAGTACCTAGAATTAAGTCTGGGTATGAAGTCACTAACTGATATGTGACCTGCAAGCACTAGAAACTAACTTGAAAGTTAAGTGGACCTGCAAGCTGGGACAATAGAACTTCTAAAGTTTAGGGAAGAACTCTTACATGTCACATAGGGAATCATGCATATAGCAGCTGCCGATCAAGACTGAACAATTGTCGAGACAAGGATTTGTACTGGAAGGATCCGGTCTGTGGGGAGATAAGGCCTGCATAACAGAGTGAGCAGAGTACAGACTATAAATGTCAGTATCTGTGAGAGCTCCAACTGGAACTCTACAGTATTCACTGGAATTCCAAAGGAAGATGAGACCCCCAAACACGCACCAACCTAGTGAATGACAGAGTGGCTAGGAGCCAGTCATCTGTGCAGGAAACACTTTCAACCTTTGCATCCTAGTGTTAAGCAAAAACACATGTTGTTTTGATTAATAAATTCCTTCCCTGCATATCACACATCAGTGGCTTTTCAGATTTATCTATGAAAAAACAATGATGGGTCCATATGTTTTAGACAGATCTTGCAAATGACTTCTGGGTCCTCTGTCCTGCTGCCTAATAAGGTGAATGTCTAGAGGTCCATGGAAAGAAACATCTGCAATTAAAAGCCACTGCCTTGAGGTAGCATCTCCAAAGGTGATATAAGCAGAACTGTCTGCATCAATGGTGTTAACAGCAATGTCAATGCAGTGCAGTGCAGACTGAAGGAACTGATCCCAACAGTTAATGGCCAGAATCCACCAAAGACTGCATTAACACCAAAAGAGTCAGCATTGAGCACAATACCAGTAGGCTGACCTTAAAACATCAGGAGTGAGAACCAGGGCTCAATGATGAGGGCCTGAACAAGTCAAAGTAACATGCAAAAAGATCAGTTTTCAGATTGCCTGCAAACCTAAGAACCAGGTAATGCTGGCAATATCAAAGCTGAGGCCATCTACACTGATGGCAGTGGTGACATCGCAATTGTTGGCATCAAAAGCTGCAGTCCCAAAATTAAAACTGCGGTCGACTGACAGAATCACCTAAGTCAACACTAGCACAAGAGAAATAGACTCAGGCCTCCTTGGGAAATGCAATAAAATGGGGCCAATGAAGAAATCTGTAAAAATCTCATTGAAAATAAGAAAAACTAAGGAATTCAAAGGCAACTCAGTCTATTGAGAAAACAGTGGAGATGGGAACTTCAGAAAAAATTTTTTTTGGTTTGGCTGAAATAAAGGCATCTACAAATTTTCAGTTTTTGACCTCTGGTTTAAGGATCACAATGGACACAGATCCTGCAGTTCATAGTATCAAGCTCATACAATGAGATACCTCTCTGTAAAGTGAGACGTTATGCTAGCAGTCATGACCAATTTACGTGGTGATATTTCAGTAACGCCTTCAACAGAATAACCAGAAAAGACATGACATTCCAATTTAAATTTATTTGTTATCAGTTGTGATACTCTGGAAGTTCAAGCCTGTTTTCGTGGTTTATTGGTGTTATTTGACTTGCTATGGCCGAGAGTAACAAGGGGGATTCTTTTCTTGAATGCAGTATCTATCCTACACCTGGCATCAGTGAAAACGGTCTGATGGTGCAGTTGCTCAAGACTATGGCTAGCATTCAAAAATCCTTGGATTTGCTGGCGAAAGAGCGAGTGACAGAATCTCATGGGTACATCAGTTCCGAAGATGATGACAGTGGTCAAGTGTAATATTCACCCCATTATTGCAGAAGGTAACCACATTGAAGTGCATTTAAACTCTAAGAAGACTTATGCAAATGTTTCCTCTATCCTTACTATTGGAACTTATCCTTTTTCTACCACTGAAAGACTTATTAATACAGATGATAGGTTATCTTAGAGAGAGAACTGTGAGACTTTAACCAGACTGTTGAAATATAAAAAAAGTCTGGACCTAGAGAACAAATACTTTCAGCGGTGTATTGAACTTAACATTGTTCCCAAAGGGCTAAGATTTTTTAAAAGCCTAAACAATGTTAAGACAACAAATTCACCACCTTGAAGGAATTCTTTAATAATGCTGGTCTTAATTTTTTAAAGTTACTTGTTGACAACAATGCTAAAATTATGGCCAGTTTAAATAACAAAGAACACTGACCAGGCTATTCACAGAGGGTTTCATAATAGGTCTGGTGAGGAGTCAGAGTACCATAATATTTTAGAGGAAGTCCACAAGCATGAACAATTGTTATTAAACGCAAGAACAACAAATTAGAGACATTAAAGCATATGAAAGTGATAATGCTTATGTGCTTGCCAATGCAGGTGACAAATTTTGCAAGAGGAATTTTTCTAACTCTCACCAGTCTGGTTAAAAAGTTGGAAAATATCCCTTTAAAAGAACAGAAAGGGAACAACCAATGGAAAATGAAAATGAGACTATTGGCAATGCAGGAAGTGATGCAGATGTGGCTTCAGTAGTTGAATTCCTACAAACTAACACAGTTAATGCCCTTTCCTTCGGGTGAATTGATTAATACTGATGGTTCTAGCAACTTCACAGATTTTGGAGCAAGGCCTAAGCTTCTTTTTTTTTTGTAAGTTCAGAAAAACAGGGGAAGGCTCCAAGAACCAGAATGACCAGAAAAAGAGAGGATATCTTTTGATTCATCGACGGACAATTAGCAGAGTATAAGATGTACAAAAACACTGTCAGGCTTATCTAAACTAGATCTCAACTCTGACCATTACAAAGTGTTGAATTTGGGTTTAAATTTTGCTCCAACTAGTGCAGCTGACATATCCAGTACTGTTTTAGAACTGAAAAATATACAAGATGGTTGAACTTAAATTACATTTTATAAGATGTTGAAATGAATGAAAAGTAGATATGTCAAAATGTCTTGTTATAATCCACCCTTGGTTTATACTTAAAAAGTTTTGAGAATATTTGTGAAAAACAAATTAGACGTTTATTGGACAACAACAAAACAATGTGTAAATCTGCTCTTAATGAATTAAAGACCAACAGTATGGTCAGAATTATGAAAAGTGATAAATGTGGTACTTTGGTTGTGATAGACTATATTAACAGCACTGAAGTAATGTTAAACAATACTTCAGAATATCAAACAGCTAACATGAATGAGGTATTAATAAGTTAAAGGAGAATTTATTTTTTTTTGTTTGACAGTTTAATGACTGGTAATTTTGATAAGCTTTCTTATGATTTTTGTAATACTGAGAATCCCAAGTTTGGGATACCAAAGGTCTAGAAGGACCTTAACCATTCTCCAGTTAGGCCCATTGTTTCTGCACCCAATTACATTACAGAAGGAATTTCCCTCATGGCTGACTTTTTTTGAATCCCTTGGTTAGCAAAATGAGTTCTTTTTTATAGGACTCTTGGGATTTTTTTAGAACAGTTTAGGAAATTTAACTAAACTTTTTGTTTTGATCCACAAAAACACATTTTGTTTACCACTGATGTGGTGTCACTTTTCACACGTATTCCATAAGCTACAGGGGTACAATATGTAAGACGATATATGTTGGGAAATTTTCTAATTTTTCAAACGACAAGTGCAATTTTTGCTGTGATTTAATAGATGTGTTGAAAAATATATATTTTTTCATTTTTAACAACAAAGTTTATAAACAGAACAGAAGGGTTGCTATGGGGTCTCCAGCTGCTCCCTTTTTTGCAAATATTGTAGGTGAATGATGGGAACATGTATTTTTGGAGCCTATTATGGGAAGATATCATGTACTGATATTTAAAAGGTTTGCTGATGACTTGTTTTTCATTTTAGAAGCTGACCTTAATCAAGTGAAAGAGTTTATTGATTTTTTAAACTCTGGTTCTGAGTTTCTAAAATTCACACTAGGCAATGTGGGCCTAAAGGTCAATTTTTTTGGATGTCTCCTTAGAGTTGGTTACGAAATTGAAGAAATTTGTAAGTAGGATTCATGGTAAAAAAAAACCTTTACTAACAGTTACTTACATTACAAAAGTTCTCATCCTCAATTTATGAAAGACAACATACCCAAAGACCAATATATTAGGACCAGTTGAATGACCAGTGAGGACAGCGATTTTACTAATGAAATAAGAGTTTATTACTTCACTTTTTTTTGGAAAGAGGTTACCATGAAGACAAACTAAGAAGTACAGCTAAGTTGGTCTTGGATAACCGAATGATACTCTGCCCGCCCATATTACAAGTCCCTTATAGTGGCTCTAAACATTTGAGCATGTCCAACAAGAAAATATTTTGCAACTTGAATATGACTTTGGACAGTGGATCGATAAGAGGCATTATACAGGACAACTGGAAAATTTTAGAGGTTAATCAAAACCTTTTTGTGACAGTAGGCCCTCGTCCCCAATTTCAGTATAAAAATCACCACAATTTAAAATCATTATTTAAGGAGGTGAAAATAAAAGAGAAAGCAACAGTTTTACACACAAATAAACCACTGGGTTTGTTTAAATGTGGGAGTTGTACCATTTGTAGGTACATTTCAGAAGGACCTTTTGTACACTTACCTCCTTTACCACACACTATGCTAGTACCCGATCATTTTAACTGTAAAACCAAAGGAGTGGTTTACATTGGGATATGTTCTTATTGTACTGCATTTTATATTGGGATGACCACCCAGGTTTTTTGTGCAAAGATTGAAAAGCATCATTATAGCATAAAAAAGAAAGACAGCAGGAAAGCGTTTTTTAGATGCACTCTGAAGTGTCCTAACTACAACTTCTTGTTTACAGTTCTAGAACAGGGAATACACCATATAAGGGGTGGGGATTTTAAGACAGAGCTGGAACAAAAAGAACTCTGATAAGTACCAAGTTTAAATGATGTGGTTAACATTAAGTGTTTTTTAAAGAACTGCAGGGTTCATTTGAGCAAATAAGGTTTTAACAGGAGTGTAGGTCTTTAATGGTCAAGTTTGTGATGTCACCTAATTGTGTGATTAAAGTGTACTTTTTATTGGTCAATAGACATATTTAAAATTAAAGTTTTTTTTTTTTTACTGTTAAATGTATTGTTTTCTGATGAAGTCTACAACGAAAGCGGAAAATAAACTGTGGTTTGCGCTAATTTAGTGCCTCTTATTCTCAGTCCAAATTCCAGTTTTTGTAGTTAAATTTATTATGTTGAAAACCTGAAGGAGGTTTGCCTTTGCTTTTGTTTAGTGAAGTGAAATCTCCCTCAGTAAATCCCTCAGCTCTTCATGTTGTGGGAAAAGTCTTAAGAGGCATTTGGGGTTGAAGCTCTATATCTTTTTCTTTATTAATGTTATAGGTGAAGCCATTACATATCTCTACAGTGCTTATCATGTTGTCTTGTCTTATGGCCAAACTTAACATTTCTTACGCACTTTACTATACATAATGTTTAAACAATTCTAGCATCAACAAGCATCAGACAGAATTACCAACCAGCGTTAACCAGGCTGGCACAGAGGCACAATGAGAAGCATCATCTCCTCATAACATGAGGCTCTCTAGTTTGGTTCTCAGCTGGTGTGCCTTTTTGGTGCTGTGGGTATGCCCCACCCCCCGTGGATGCATAAGTCTTCTTACAGGTACTTCAGCTTTCTCCTACATTACAAAGACAGGAAGACTGTTCACTTCAAGTTGGCTGCAGATGTGGGAGAGATATAGATGAAAAACCTAGCAATCTAACTCTGTTCTCTCCTTGCCTAGTAACTATATGAATAGTGATGGCCATTTAAATGGTCACTATTAAAGTTAGATGCAAGTTGTCAACAATGGATATATGGATTAAATAAAGAACACATGCCTTTGAAAAGCAACCGCCAAGTTAACTAGAAAACAGCGAGTTGAAAAAATTCATTGCATCTAGGAAGGCATTTCTGAAAAGCAGAAAACTTACCAAGGTAAATGAAAATGATCTATCTGACATGAATTAATGATCAGAAATTAGTAAACGGTATCATGACAATAATAAAAGGCAAGAGAGAGACAGAGAGAGAGAGAGAGAATCTGAGGCAAAATGATTGCTACACGCTAGCACTGTGAATGAAGTACCCTGGGATATTTCTCAATGAATGCACAGAGAGCAGGGTCTGTTCATAAAGCTTTATGATTAAATGGAAGTGGTTAGTGGCCTGGAAAAGTTTTAGGTGCTGAATTGCCTAGCGGCATCTGTAGTTTCTGTAGCTAAATTCAAAAAATTCAGCAGCATTCTCACTGCATTCAGATACAGAAAGGGTCACTACTCACCTACACACCCAACACAAGGACTATAAACACTGTCCTGCAACATTTACTTATTTTGCTCCTACTAAAACAGCAATTTTGTGACCAAGAAAAGATATAGGCCAGAACAATCATAAAAAATGTTGAGGTTAAAAGAACAGCCAAAAGGGCTGCACGGATCACTTTTAAAATATGCTATTAAACCTCTACTCCACTTGCTTAAAGTTTTTGCATAATTAGGAATGAGTGCAGCACAGCCTCTTGTCAGTGTAAAGTGTGTGACTCCACCATGGGTACATTGGTATTTACCGTCTTCACCAAGGTGCTTCATCATACTCCCAAAAGGTCCGTGTAGTGCTATACAGAGACGACATGGTCATCAGGGCTAAAGACAAGTTACTGAAATCAGCAATTATCTCACCCGACATTTAGCTAACCTGCACCAGTACTATCATAATACCTCACTATAAACTGTTCCACAACTAAAATCATGTTACTTGAAAGCCCTACCCTCCAAAGAAGGTTTACAATCTTGCACATTACTAAGCTCCAATGGTAATTTGTGTTACTGGTCTTCAGGTATTTTAGTTGCAGAGCCACTTAATGTTTTGTTTAAGCATTCTACTTTACAGGTGTAAAAGACCATAGCTGAAAAGTTATGATCTAGGTAGAATTTGCTTACTTAATAGGCAAGCAAATAAAAAAATATAACCCTTGTATCCCTCATGACCACCAGTACTCTGCAATAACCTGGAATCCCATGGACTAGAAAAGAAAGGGGCTTTAAGAAGTTTCCCATCATAATACAAACACATTTCAAAGATCTAACTTAGAATAGCACCAAAGGCACTGACAAAACTATGTTACATGGTAAAATACTTTGAAGTATGAGAAAACCGAAATTGTTCATTCTCTGATAACCTGCCTACAACACTACAGCAGATATGCCTCCTTATTCATCCTGCATGTCCCAACCCAGTGATTATTTCAAGCTGTGACCTCAGTCAAGACTTAAGCAATCTTCCTTCTGCACAGGATGGGCATGCTCATTTTCTCTGCCACCCCTATAAGTAACATGAGCTACTAATCAAACTTGGGTCACTTGGGCCATAGTTAGGTCTTCATACCTTTAGGCCAGGCATGGGCAAACTACGGCCCAGGGGCCACATGCGGCCCGTTAAACGTTTTGATTCGGCCCGTCAAACTTGAAAAAATTTAATAAATTACCCTTGTTAATGTTTTATTTCCCCTGCAATTCTGATGTTTCCTCACTAGATGGCGCACTCTAGATATATTGGCTTTGTTGAGGTGAAGCGTAGGCCTATTACTCCACGTTTGCACTTTACCCTTTGACCCACCACCCCTCTATGAAGATGAGCGGACCCAAGAAAAGGAAAGTGGACAGAGAATGTCGAGTGTTCAATAAGGAGTGGACAACTAAATATTTTTCACTGAACACCGATCATCTGCTGTTTGCCTGATATGCCAAGAAACTGTGGCGGTTTTTAAAGAGTATAATATTAGCCATCACTTTGCCACAAAGCACGCTAATTATGCTAGCAAGCTCTCAACAAAAGAACGGGAAGCTGCTGCTGAGAAGGTGGCAGCTAATTTGAAGGCTCAGCAAAGTTTTTTTCACCGTCAAACTGCCATTCAAGAGTCAAGTACCAAGGCCAGTTTTATGCTTTCATTCAAAATAGCAAAGGCCAGCAAACCACTGTCTGAGGGCGAGTTTTTAAAAGAATGTATGGTAGAGACAGCAGGTATTTTGTGCCCGGAGACCAAAGACAAATTTGAGAAAATCAGTTTATCACGGCGGACAGTGACTCGCATCTCCTACAATTTTTGAAAAAAAAAAAGACAGTCAGGAGGAGAGTGATGGTGATATCCTGAAGGATAACAGAACTTTCAGTGCTTTAAAATAAAATGGTCATTTATTTGATTTTCAGTGTTTAAAGACTCATTTCGAAGTCAGAGATTTTATTATAATGCTTTTCTTCATTTTCATTGGAAATTAAAGCACATGTTTTCTCCATATCCCAAGATGTGTATTTTCCCCCTAATGAGGTGATGTTTTCAAAGCATGCCATCTATCTGCTCCTGTTCCGGCCCCTTTGTCAAATGTTAGAACTCAATGTGGCCCACGAATCAAAAAGTTTGCCCACCCCTGCTTTAGGCCAATGGAAAAGGGTCAGTATAGATAACAATTAAAGAATGTTGTTGAATAAATTGGTATCTGTACCCATTATAAGGCCACTACTACAAAACTCATCTCATCAGGACTAAATGTAGACCCCAATAACTAAATTCACAGCAGCCAGGTGATAGCATGGCACTTAAGAGAATTCAGCAGAAAAAACAGTTATGTTTAGACAGTTTCAGTGGACTGGGACCACTACAAAGTAGAATGTTCTACTTGGTGTAAAATTAGATACCCAGGTTCAAGCCATGATAAGAATTTGATGCCTGTGCCATCCAGAAAGGCAAAAGGTGTAAAGTTACAACAATTCCACAAATGCCAAAAATCTGACTAGATGCATCATTGGCAATTTGCTCATTCAGGGATTTCAAATCACTGAACCTGAAATAGGCCACTCAAGTGATAGCTAATCCAGGCAAATCACCCAGAATTCCAGAACGAACAATCCAATGTAAAACAATGGTCTACAGCTGCAGCTATTCCACATAAAAAAGTTTTCAAGGGAACAGGTTTGCATCAACAACTAGAGAGAGAGACTGCCCTGTCAAAGGAAGCACTCAAAATAACAGCAGAAACCAAAGTCCCGAGAATCTCTACAAATGTGGCACAATGTTCACAGGTTCATAGGTAGGTACTAGGCTATTAGCCCTAGGGCCTATACAAGCCTAGCCAAAAAGGTACCCTGGCTTTTGCCACCTAAGAAAATTATTTTCCTCTGCCCCTGTCAAGCAGAACCACAGAAGTGATCCCCGGGGTGAATTTCCTATTACCCATCCAATCATCAAGATTTTTCTTGAAGAGAGCTAATGAGGAGCTCTGTTTGACATACATAGGTAGTCTGTTCCAGAGTATGGGAAGTCTCTGGGACAGGAATCTATCCCTCCAGCATGTTCTGTTTATTGTGGTGACAAGGTTTAGGTCCCTAGAGCATGTAGCTCGGCGGGATAGGGATTACTTTAAGTGGAGCATATCCAACAGCTCTGGGTTTGACATAGCTTTGTATGTTAAGCAGAGATCGCCTCTGAGTAGGCGATATGTGACGGAGTAAAGCTGGAGTTTTTTGAGGCGGTCTGCATAAGGCATCTGTTTGAGGCCAGTAATCCTCTTTGTGAGGTATTTTTGCGGCCTTTCCAGTTGTTGTAGATGTCTTGTGAGGTACATACCAAAAGGGGCATTGTACTCTATAATGGGTCTAATGAGTGATGAGTAGAGGGGAACAATTACCTCTTTTTCTGGATGAGAAACCTTTTATGATGAGGTGTAGAAGGATTTCCTGACCACTGTGGCGATGTGATTATCAAAGGAGAGACTACTGTCCACCTGTGTCCCAAGGTCTCATCACACTTTCGGTGTTAAGTAGAATACCGCCTATGTGGTAGTTCATGGGTACAGAGTTTTTACCAAAGGGGATGACAATGCACTTTTTGGCATTGAGCTTGAGACCATGGCTTTGACACCAGGCATCTGTCTCAGTGAGGCCCTTTTGTAGGATGTCCACATAGTTAGGAGTTTTGATTATGGCTCCTAGTTTGCAATCATCTGCAAATTTAGTTAGCTAAAGACCTTCTGTGTTAGCCTGTACTTCATAGAAGTAGATACCAAACAGGAGAGGACCCAGGACTGAACCCTGTGGTACTCCACTTGTCACTGGTCTGAAGTCTGATTTGGAGTCTGCTACTTTCACAGTGTGGGTTCTGTCAATAAGCCAGTTGGCAACCCATCTCTTGTGAGATATGGATTTATACCTAGTTTAGTGAGTTTATCTATAATTCCAGAGTTGGGGATGGTGTTAAATGCCTTGGCGAGATCTAGATAGGCTGTGTGAACCACCTTACCCTCATCTATGGCTTTGGTGACTACTTCAGAGAAGTCTATCAGGTTTAGGAGACATGATCTGCCTTTTACAAACCCGAACTGTGTGGTGTCCAGAGTTTGGAGATCTTCAATGTCTTTGTTTAGGAGTTCCATGATGATAAGTTCCATGGCTTTGCAGACCAGGCTCTTCAGGCTAATGGGACGGTAGTTCCCGGGGTCTGTTGTGGCCCCCCTTTGTGGAGTGGGATAACCGTTGCGGTGCACCATTCAATGGGCACAAAGCCTGAGGTGAGGCTATGATTAAACATGGTACTTAGGTGGGGGTGCCAGTTCATTCTGTAGTTCGTGTAGAAGGCAGCCTGGGATGTTGTCAGGTCCCATGGATGCTGTGTTGTTGGCTTTGGAGAGTGAGGTTTTTACCTGTGCAGCCATGATTACAGGAACTTTGCATTCATCCGGTATAAAGATGGGCCCTTTAGGGGGTGAGAGGGGGGTAAAGTTAGCACTAAACCTATCTGCCAGATGTTGGCAATATCATTTGGTTCTGTATATTTAGTGTCATTGTGCTGTAACTCAGAGCAGATCTGAGTGTTGCCATTGAGATTCTTGACATAGCTATAGAATGATTTGTGGTCGTCTTTAGAATCAGTGGCGATATTGTTTTCATAACTAGCTTTGGAGAATTTTATGGAGGGATCTCAGCTTCTTACTGAGGCTGACCAGGGAGTTCCTCCAATCGTGGGATTTTACTCTTTTTTGCAACAGTTTCTTTCTTCTGTTGTAGAGTTTGTTTACTGCAGAAGACCACCAGATTGGCTTCCTTTTTTTGGAGGATAGCATCTTGGTTCTGTTAGGGATAGCACGATCCATGCACTCATGTAAGTGCTTATAAAGTGCATTTGTGTAGGATTCAGCAGTCGTACCTCTACTGTCCATCTGCATGGGTGTTGTGAAGTTTGCCACTTCTGTCTTAAGAAGAGTGAAGTTGGCTTTGGAGAAATTTTTTACGGTCGTTTTCCTAATGGGGGTTGGGAGCGGGATGTGAATGTCTAGGATGATTAGCTTGTGGTCGGATCTGACCAACGAGGAGCTGACCTCTGGTGTGGAACACCGGTCACCCATGTTGGTGATGACCAGGTCTAGGATATTGCTGTACCTGCTGGGGGTGTGAATAAGTTGATCCAAAGCATTGGAGTTGAGGATTTCCAGAAAATGTTGAGCAAAAAGAGTTGGTACACAAGTAGTTTTCCCAGTTAATGGTAGGGTAGTTGAAATCACCCATTATTAGAGTGTTGGGTTGTACCTTAATATTTTCCAGTGTATCAAGAAAAGAGGAGTGGGAATCCTGGGGCATGGTGGGGGGTCTGTAGCAAGCTACAATCTGGACTGCGGTTTTGCCCAGAGTTAGTTGAACTTGGATAATCTTGGATGCACTATGCTGAGCAACTAGCTTGGAGGTGTGGATATCCTTAATGAATATGGACATGCCTCCACCTTTAGTGTTTCGGTCCGGGTTTGGTGGCCGAAAGGTGTGGTATGAATTATAGCCTGGTAATGCAGAGGTGCTCTCTGGAGCTTTGACCCAGGTCTCGGTCACTGCACAGATGTCAAGGTTCTCCATTTTAAAGGAGTGCCTCGAGTGAGTGCATTTTGAGGTTTAGACTTCTAGCACTGAGTAGCATTACCCTCAGATTTTGCTTGCTTGTACCTGTTACGGTGGTGAATGTCATTTGAACCTTGCCTAAAAAAGGCACTATAGGGGTGGCAAGAGCCTTTGCCAGTATCCGGAATTCCAAGGGTGACAGGTACCTCATCTCTGGCAAAGCAGCGTGGTCTGTCGATCATATCATCCCAGGCAGACAGATACTGGATTCTCTGAGAATGACACCAGAAGCTTAGCCAATTGTTAAAGTCAATCATTTTGTTCTTGTACTGTGGTATCATTCTGGGTGATGGCAAGATGCTACTCAGGGCTAGAGTCATACCTGCCTGGGCTAGAAGATCGGACAGCTTCTCCATGTCTCTTTTCATGTAGTCCAGGGAGGTACGTCTCAGGTCATTCACACCAACATGGACAATGACAGAGTCATATTTGTACTTGTTGTGGAGTGACCTGAGTGCGTGCGTTATGTGGCGGATCCTGGTACCAGACAGGCAGCCGACAGTAACTTTTTCCTCGTTTAGCCTGGTGCGTGGAACTATCAGTGTGTTCCTGACTATACAGTCACCTATGACTAGAGTCTTGGGTACATTATGCCTTATGGGCTGTAGTTGAGTGGAACACTGAGTATGTGGAGTGTGTGTCATTTGGGTTGTGTTGGGGGGGTGGAGGTTGCTTGCATTTCTGCTTTGGAGGTCTCGGTTGTTTGGGCAGATTTTTAGTGAGAACCTCCACAAAAGTAGGTGTGTGTTTTGTGCTTCTGTGTGTGTGTTTTGGTGGTGCAGGTTTTGAGGGACAATGTGAGGTGTGTGGTGTGGTGCAAGTGTTTACGTTCTCCTCTTGACTGTCTAGTCCAGTCTTCGGTGAAGAGAGCTTTGCTTCCAGTTTGGCTATATAAGTGCATCTCTCAAGGTCGTAGTGTTGGTGGGTAGGAGGAGAGGGTTGTCTGTGTACATGAGGCAATTGCTGCATTGTCCCAAGATGCCCAGATTCATCAGGTGGACAGGTGAAAACACCGGGAGCTGACCTTTAGACATGCCTAAATAGGTGCTTATTTATTAAGTTCTAAAACTGTTTTCCTCTAGACAAGTGAGGAAAGTTGAGTGCTGTAGTAACTTGTAACTTATTTAGTGCTTAACAATGAGTTCTGAACAAGTGCTGTGCTCAAAGAAACAGATTTGAGTGCTAAAACTAAAAAGCTGGTTAGTTACAATTGAAAATTTGAAGAGAAGACTTTATGGCGCCAGGAATAGTTTAACTCTAGTTAAGTGGGGGGAGGGGGGCTCAGGAGCTCACAAACAGTCCTGGACACAGCAAATCCCGTATCTGGACTAGACCTGCCACAGGAAATGGGGGAAGCAAGCTTAGAATTTTTTTTTCAGTAAAAGTGGAAATGGAGAAAGCTGGAACAGAAGTTAATTCAACGTTAAGAATGTGAGTGGGTTGGCCTTCACAAATGTTCTCTATTAGATTGAATTAACTAATGACACTAGACTGGGAGGAGTATCACAGATCAAATATACAGTATGGGTGGACAACTGCAAAGCCACCAATTATAAGAACACCACAACACTAGGGAAGGTGGGTGGGTGGGGAAAATTACAGTTCCTAGCTGTAGTCAGTGAATGAAAGTTTTAAACAGGTCAAGGAGCAAGCAGACTCTAGAGAATGCTATTAACTGTAAACAGACAATTATAGTAATGCACATTATTACAGTTCCTAGCTGTAGAACACAGAAACCTCAAAAAATCAAAAATACACAGAAAAGCTCAGATAGAGCACTCGCAAACAGAAAATACAACTCTCGGTATGAAGAAGCAGTTTACAATTAGATAATTCAGTAAACATGCAATTAGAGTAATGAAACAGTATCTAGCAATGAAAAACAAAGTTAAAACAGTACATAAATACAGTGAAACAATAAAAAAAGCTTTATAACAGTGCAAAATGTAGCAGATCAACTGTATAGCACAATTATAAGCGTTTCAGAAGTGCAGTTCAGTGAAATAAGTGTAAGAAATAACTTATCCTGCTCTTGGAATCTTAAGGAATTGCCGCACAGTTTCAGTAATGTAATACAATCCACAGCCTGAGCAATACAAGCACAACCTTTTCAGGACACAGGGTTTATATACCAGTAAGAATGGAAGAGTTAGAAGATCAAATTACTAATCAGCCCCTGCTATTACTCAATCACTCATACTACAGAACGTCAGGAGACCTTGATACTCTCAATAATAACGAAGACAAATCAGCAGAAAATGGCTGCCAGAAACACAGGAAACTCAAACAAAACTACCAGCCTAGACAACAGACCTCTATCAAGATTATGCCACCTGAGCACAACACAGAAACTTCACTTTAAAAGCATAGAAATAACACCCACAAAGAGAAAATACAAGTCTCAGTATGAAAAAGCAGTTTACAATTTAGTAATTAAATACAAATGCAATTACAGTTGTTGTTTGTCTTACGGCTTTTTCCTGGTAAGGGGTCGCCACAGCGGAACTCCGGTCCGCTAGTGACTGGCAGTAGATTTTTACGAAACGCCCAACCTTCAACAAAGGCACGCCCATTTACGCATGCATGTCTTTCGAACGCTACCCAACCGCAGGGAGGACATGCAGACTAATGCAATTATAGTAATGCACACTATTACAGTTCCTAGCTGTAGAACACAGAAACCTCAAAAAATCAAAAATGCACAGAAAAGGTCGGCTAGAGCACTCACAAACAGAAAATAGAACTCTCAGTATGAAGAAGCAGTTTACAGTCAAGTAATTCAGTAAACATGCAATTAGAGTAATGAAACAGTATCTAGCACTGAAAAATACAGTTAAAACTGCATAAAACAGTACATAAATGCAGTGAAACAATAAAAAAAGCTTTATAACAGTGCAAAATGTAGTAGAGTAACTTATAGCACAATTATAAGTGTTTCAGAAATGCAGTTCAGTGAAATAAGTTTAAGAAATAACTTATCCTGTTCTTGGAATCTCAAGGAATTTCCACTTAGGTTCAGTAATGAAATACAATCCACAGCCTGAGCAATACAAGTTTAAGTGCATTTTCAACTGACAGAACAAACAGGTGGTCAGAAAGCTGATGAAGTAGAGGGAAAACGGCATTCAATCTGGCACTTCCCTGAGAGGCCTCAGAAGCCAGCTAAAGTAGCAAAGATGGAGGATGAGCAGCAAGGTAAACAATACCACTCTCTCAGTCTGTGAAAGCACAGGGTTTCAAACTAAAATTAAAGCCAAAAATGTCAGGCAAAACCAGGAGAACAGCCAGACAGGCAAAAAGCAAACAGGAATTAGCAGCTCCAGTCAGTGCAGGTTTCATGATAGATCAGATTCAAGTGATAGCTGGTCCAGATCCAAGCCATTTTGCTGAGTTTGGTAGCCCAGTATGAATTCACTTCATCAGAAAAATTGCACCCCCTCCAAGATGTGATAATTTAGTGATACATGTACGTAAAGGAGTTTCAAAGTAGGTAGTGGCACTTCAACTAAATGGCTATGTTCAAATATGTAATGTCCTCAGCACATCAAACTGCATTTAACCAGTGACCAAGATGCACTGTGCTGCACAAAGGAACATATCCCATGGGGAAAAAAGCTGAAATACTGCAGGCTGGTGCTGAAATAATGACAAAGTGGTGCATGATGTTAAGGGCCATGATGTCAGGCTATATGAACATGCTGCAGTGGTTTGACTGACTGCAGGCCATAGCAGCAGTATGTCCTGAATATCATGTATGATGCTACTTAGGAACAGCATAGATGCCAAGCCTGGAGTAGTGAGATATATGAATGTTAGGAAAGCCCACATCTGTTCTTCAGAATCACTCTGGTTACACTGAGTCTTTGTTAACCAAATGAACTGTAAAAAAACTTGAGCACTTAAACACTGAAAAAAACAGTCCCAAAGATTTGGGGGGGGGGGGGACAAGGAAAAAGAAAAATTGCACCCTCCAGACTCCCTACTACTTGTATGTACCAACTCTGAGATTGCAGTATAGCAGGGAAAGGACAAATTTCTGCCTCCCACTGTAACGCAATGCTACACAACCCAACACCAGAAATGTCTGAAAAGTTAATTTTTTAATTATTTAGCCAATACTTCAAGTGTTCAAACTTTTGAATGAAACATGTTATAGTATATCCTTTGTGATTGGACATCTTATATCTGCTTCTACATAAAAATACACAACGGGTTACTGTACTAACCAAGTGAGGAAAACATATTTTGAAATACAACTGCAAAACAACAAAAAGAAAAATATAATGATAAATGTAAAGAACAAACATACAATATGTAGGTCACTTTACAAAAAGAGTGCAAACAGAACAGCATGGGTTTGTTTATGAAGGGTTTTAGCAAAGCTAAATTATACAAGTAGATGTAATTGAATAGATAAACTATTTTATTTAGCGTTAAAACAGTCTGTGTTAACAGTGAAACTGCAAAACTATGGGAAGTGAGAAGTTACCCTTTACCCAAATTGTTGCACATCCTCAGAACTGGTATAATTAGAGATAATGGGGTACAGGTAGGGTTATCTTTCCCACATGAACACACAAATGTGTCTGTTTGCAGTTCACTGCAATTCTGTTTTGTGCAATTACTATGACGCCAGGTAAATAAACAAAAATTCACTCACAAAGTTTCAAACAAAACAATTATTAATAAATCAGTGGGAAACGTAAACTTCAGGAAAGCAGAGACCCTACTAAAATAGAAGAAATGAGCACCAAATTCTTGCCCCGACAAGGGCTGCCTTACAACCCCCAAACCTACAAATAAAAATAAATCTCATCGTAGATTATACAAGCAGATGTATAGCAGCAGGCTTTCACTTACTAATCAGAACGCAACAACTTTTGCAGAAAATCAGTCTTAGGGGATTCATTTCATTCAGAGCCCTGAATATCATTCACCCCTAAAAGAAAGTAGTTAATGTTGTTAAGTATTAGACTCAAATTTGGTCAGTGCAGCTCTCCGCGTACTCTCTGTGGCAAAAGATGACAAGGACAGTCTTGGAAGCAGTACTACTACTATTATTGGTCTCCACTCACAGGTTGCAGACTTGTTATTTTTAGATATACTCAGCAGGGACTAAATTACTGAATACCATTTTATTATGTCAGCATATCCCACCCACATGTGTTACCTTTGCATCCAATGCTGTTTGAAGTAGGCACTGAAGGAAATGCCACTGAAGATTTCTGAGCGATCAAAATCAATGTTGAAATGGTCCCAGAATGGACCAAAAGGGTTCCCATCCTGGAGAAAAAAAATGTTAAAGATCACAAAGTGATTCAAGTTCAGTTCTATAATTGTCACATCTGTGTTGTAACAAGGACAGATATGCTACCAGCTCCTAAAGAAAAGCAGGAAGTGTTAAATGGCCGGCAGAGTTAAAAAAATACAACATACAATCAGCTTTATAAATAAGCATGCAGAGGAATAATATACATCACTGCAGCAGTAGTTTGTTTTATTTGGTCATCTGGTTAATCCAGGAAACAAGATTTTGTTTTCAGGAGTCACCAGTGAACACCGTCCAGCTAAGCAACTTGCTCATATAGGACTAAATGTGCAAATTTTGTTTATACAAAGAGATGTAAACAGGCTACATCTTACAAAACTAGGTTTCATTAGGTATGTGTTTGCATATTAAGAACCACTGAGCCACTCTCTGGTTACCCCTTAAAAAAGAGACCCTTACATTTTTTATATTTAGATGGTCACACCTGAGTGACACAAAAAAATCAAGAATAGTCTGTTAGTAAACATGAATCAATTACAAAATGCATTGGGATAGAGTTGATATTGAGATCTTGTCTGTTCCCTAACCCTAATGCCTCCTAAAAGACACTCTTTGCACACATGGGACCTACGGTGATGCAGGAAGAGGACAAGTTGTGTGCTTAACACAGAAACACCTCTGGAAGGGGCACAAAAAAATCGATGAAAATACCATTGCTGTAATGAAATGGTATAGCCTTCTAATGGACTGGATGCCAATAGTCCCGTGTTTGGAGACTTGTATAGGGGGGACAGAAACAACCTTGCCAGGACTAATTACAAATGTTAGGCAACGGGATGTTTAAGGGGCTGTCACTTTATTTAAAGCCAATAAGCACTTACAAAAACACTAAATGTTACTCTAGTTTTTACTTTACCATTGCTTTGTTAATTATGTAGGTGCACATGTCACAAGTAACAACTTTCAGGCAGACATTTGGCTGGATTTCACTAGGGATGCAAAACAACCATAGGTTCAGAAAGGGACGACTGTACAATAATTATAGCAAAAACATGGAGTAGTTGAGTGAGACAGAGTAAGCTAGGTGTTCTAATCTGTTAACCTGCGACTAAAGAATACTGCAGATTCCTCTTTTATTGGTACTCTCAAACCTTTAAAGGAAAGGTCAGTTTTCTGACACAGTTAACCTTAAAGGGAGAAAAATAAATCTATTAGTAACTATATGTTGTTTAGTGCCAAGAAACATTTCAGCTCCTTGCAAGGTTTTCACGTGCACTTATTTTCCCGCAACAGATGTTAAAGCTCCCACAGGGTTTTCAAATTTAAACCTTGTGCTAGTTCAGAAGGAAATTTGCACAATCCTACATGACATAGGTTAGACAGCACAAATTCTGAAGTTTTCAATGTTGGTTACTGCCTACAGTTTTACATTCTAAAATGTTGGGTTGTTGACATCAGTAAGTGCTATAAGGACTTCCCTAACAACTAATTATTTGGAGAAGGATTTCTCTCCTTGCCGTTAGTGTGTTTATAAAAATAGGGAGGTGTTACACTGCAAGTTCAACACTGCAAACTGGTACATACTTTTGGCCAGTGAAACATTGCCATTATCCATACAGCTCCAAAATTAAGGATGGTATAAAAACTATGGGCAGATGCCATTTGCCCTACTAGATCTCTGAAGTAACAACAGATTCCACCAATGAATGAACAGACTCGACAACGTAGACATCTTATTAAATGTGTAGCAGGGTGGGACTAAATTTATTTATTTATTTTTTTAAAGACTACGACTGAACACTTAAATTCTACTTTTGTTTATCTGGCTAAAAGATGCACAGACTATCATTAAAAAGCCACAAAGCCAATGACTCATCACCATTACTGTAACTAAATGGAGAAATAATAAATCTTCATTGATATTATATACATGTAATCTGCATTCAGGGAGGAAGACAGACGGAAAAGCAAAATCGTGTTGATAGAGCAGTGCTCATGATGGTTACTTTGCTGTGCAAGAAGTGTAAATATGATAAATACTTGGAGCGATTCTGATGGTATTTCCATACAATACTGCACAGAACATCAGCAAATGCATTTCAGTACCTTCATGGGACACGCGCTCTTATCTGGACTTCTCTGAGCAGCCAGATCGAAGCAATAAGCAGTTCTCTTCCCAGCAGGCCAGTATGCCGGTGCCAGTTCCTCCATAAACTGCTCCATACTGATCACACGGTGATATTTCAACAATGGCTCCAGCTTGAAGTATTCAGTGTATGGAACATGCATCTAAAAAACAGAAGAACCATTGCTCAATTTTTTTTTTTAATTTGGACAGATTTAGAATTTATCATGCAAAGTGACAAGTTTTATGATCTTGACATGATTAAAAAAATCTACTTTCTTTGGTTATTTTGCTGTGATATGGACAGAAACAATGACAGAATGCCAAATTATTATTATTATTATTAAGCAATAGCCTGATACAAAAGTAGGAGGGAAACACCAATTTTCCATTACAGGAGTAACAGTCCTCAGCAGTACTCTATCTGTATGGTACGCATCATCAATGGACTACTCGTCAGTTTTCACCAATTTAAAGCAGTAGTAGCCCCAGGAGAAAAGAAGGGCCAACCGCCAGTATCACCTATACAGAGGGTTTTCAAACTCTTTATTTAATAAAACACTTTACATTATCACATAACCCCAGGGGATGTTTGTTCAATTTGACTGACTGGTCAATTAATAAAATTGGCTTTGAAGAGCTGTACCACTGCTTAGACAGGAATGCAAGAATTTAAATATTTAGAGAAAATTACTTACCTTGGAAGCTTACTCTAGAAGCAGCTTTTTATAACTCCATTCATAATTTTATATTCACACTTCAAATCACTACACCGTCTTAGTTGTGTGTGATAACCCTAACCAGACTCCCTACACCACTTTCCTCATGTTGGTTAACTTAAAACACTCGATCTCTAACAGTACCACTAAACAAGGTGCGCACACATACAAACACAATCACACTTCTCTAGCCCTTACTCCAACAGTGAACCACAAACACTTGCTCACACACCTAATAAATTTCAATGTCAAAACTTTGTTACAAACAAAAGTTTTGGCATTACTCTCCACTCCTGTTTAACTTCAATATAAACAATTCCACCACTTGACAAAACCTTCATTTAATTGTAACAATACAGTATGCTACCACACTGTAACCATATCACATGTTTGGCATCTACTTCTCAGACGTCCATGCCAACGTAGAGGAACTCTGGATGACCAAATTTGCAGACGACTGCAAGCTGGGAGCCATTATTAGCTCCCAAACTGATGCAGACATCCTCCAGAAAGGCCTCACTGAAATCAATGACTGGTGTCGAAACCATGGCCTTAAGCTTAATGCCAAAAAATGCGTAGTCATCCCCTTCGGGAAAAACTCAGTTTCCACTAATTACCACATCAATGGTAAGTCCACTAAACACTGAAGGCATTATGAGAAATTTGGGGAGACAGGTTGACCACAACCTCTCCTTCAACCACCACATTGCCACTGTGGTCAGAAAGCCCTTCTATGTGGCACATCTCATTATCAAGGGTTTTGCATCACATGCCCCAATTTCAGGCTCAACCCCAAGAAGTATAGTAAAAATATTTGTACATCCAACAGTGAAAACTTCAACAGTATGTTATACCATAGAACACAATGCAAAGTAAAATGGCTAGGAATCACGGTAAAACAGTCAGATAAAATGTCCAGAAAAAAGAAAGGAGAGACTAACATTGTTGGAAACGTTTATTAAAAAATCACAAAGCTTTCGGATGAAAATCCTTCATCCAAAAGCTTTGTGATTGTTTAATAAATGTTTCCAACAACATTAGAGAGTGTCTCCTTTCTTTTTTCTGTACATTTCATACCATAGAACACAGTCAGAGAAGCTGAAAGAGGAGTTTAACACATACTCAGTAATACACATGTATGACATCGTAGTACGCATGTAGAATAACAGATATTTAAAACAGTCAACATAATTGCTTGGCTAGACTATCTACAAAAGTACAGCCAAGTATAACTTTTACATGCAAAAGTGTTCTTCAATTTGCATATCAAACAGTTGGAAATTAGCCTTGGTTAATGTGTGATACTATACCGCAGAGCAGTGTGCAACAGGATCATAATACATTAAGTGATATTGCAACTCCAGGTATGCAAGGCATATATTTGATAAAAATGTAATTTAAAATGTTTATTAATGGGCAGTTACACTGAAAAATTTCTGTAGAAAGTATTCCAAAACTATGGAACTTTAAATGCACATCTGCCATACCACTGTGATTTTCAGACTTGAAAATGTAGAGATTTCATTTGCAAAAACAGCTGAAAAAGCAGTGGGGTATACACTTGGTTAAAGCTAATGATGAGCATTCCACTGTGATTTTCAGACTTGAAAATGTAGAGATTTCATTTGCAAAAACAGCTGAAAAAGCAGTGGGGTACACACTTGGTTAAAGCTAATGATGAGCATTCATTAACTTAAACTGATTTGTGTGCACAGTGACACAGGCACACCCAAGTCAATTAAAAAATTCTTGAGAATTAAGTGTTGAAACAGTAGTGAATATAGCTTGCTAGACTAATGACAAAATTGGCTAGTGAGCGGTAGCCTGCAGTTTTCTAACCAAGAAACTGTTAGCCACAAAAAAGGTGGACATACAGATATTTTGGAAGTAGGACTGTAGAAATAAAGACTTTACCTTTATCTAGAACTGATAAAAATGTTTTAGTTCGACAGTAACACTAAAAGCAGCTGTGCTACTATCCATTCAGCACACATCAATTTACTATATAACAAAAATTATTTGCACCATCTGCTTTTATATTTGGAGGCACAGTGGTACGTCAATTACTACAGCTTCTTCACAGCTAGCTTGGTTCCCAGCTGGGATGCACTCTGTACAGAGATGAAATGCCCTCTCTATGGATTTTGATGGCTGGTCTCGTTTCCTCCCACATCTTAAAGACATGCTGTAGGCAGCTTGGTAATCTTCCTAATTGCTCATACATATATGGTATGCGTGTCTGCATCCGAGACTACTTTATTTGCTTTACATCCAACTTGGTGGGGAGTTGGACTCCAATTCCACCACTTAAACATAAACTGGACAAAGTGGGTAAAAGTGAATGAATGTTTTATACTGTTTGAACTGAAGACAGAATCTACCTCAGTTTGCCATTGAGTTTGCTAGTTGGGATAGCCCTTATAAAAGAGTGTATCTAGATGAGCAAGGGTTTGAACTCTAGAAGTAAGCCATTGTAGGAATACATAAATGATTACAAGAAATACTTGGTGAAATATACAGGTAGGCAGCTTTAAAGGGCCTCCTGTTGGTGGTGCTGAAAGATCTCATTTAGTCATGGAATATATGATACTGCCTGCTCTGTGGTTTATCCTGTTCTATATGAAGCACTTTTTTTTTGTTTTGTTTTAATTATAAAGGGCAGCTTTCTGGTAAAAAAAATGTGAGGTTTCAACCATAATTCAGGTAGAACATTCAGTTACTTTATTAAAACTGCAAAAATTCATGTCCATAACATGTGTAGGAGGGGTGTATATCAATTCCAAGGGGATCATTACAAATGGAGTAGTTCAAAGTCTCAGCAGCTCAACAGATAGCACATTTACCTTTGGTGCTCGAAGCTCAGAACGCTGTCGGATCCTTTCCCACACCATGTAAATGACATAATTTTCTAATATTGACACTGCAGTGCAAAACAAGGGGGTGCTGGTTCTCCTGTGTAGGTGCTGGCCTTCAGATGAGACGTTAAACTGAGGCCCACCTGGTTGAGTTGGTGGCATCTTTGATGGATGTAAAACATCTCACAGCACTTATCAAAAAGAGTAGAGGAAGTTCCCTAGTGTCCTGGCCAAATTCCCTCTAGTCAGCATGAATACCACCTTGAGTCACCCCTGAAAAGAAGCCACTGGACTAGTGGGACTAACCTAGTCAACAAGTGTAAATAAAATAAATAGTTTACTCACTGAAATGGCTCCTGACACCAAAAATAGGCATGTTACAAATGGGGAATATAATGGTGTCCTCCCCAATAGTATCGACTCCTTAATTTCTGTAGTGCTGAAGAAAACACAGCTCTACCATCCTTCATTTCTCTTATGAGTGTCAAAAGACTGAAATGTGGACAGCAGGGCACACTCATCTGTGAAGGAATCAAAGCATACATAAGCAGTCCCACAATCACTGATGAGCATGAATAGTTCTGATGTCAGCCTAAATCCATTTGTGCCATTTTACACACTATAACTGCCACTACATTTCTGAATTTTAACTGTCTACATTTTGTCTGAATCCAAGTATAGGTTAGGAAAATGTAAAGTGGTAGAGGTCCACAAATCTTCTTTTAATTACAGATTGAACTGCGGAAACTGGGTGTGCAAAGTATTTTGTCCCAGTGCAACCAATGCTGATTTTGAATGCTGTAGTCTGCATTGAGTTTAATTCAGAATATGCAACTAGCAGATCAATAATGGAGCAGCCAAAAGGGCAATGCATGAAGAACCCTACTAAATTTGCTTCCTCAGAGCTTGGGAGAGTGTGTAGAAAAGTCTAAAAGCAGATCACAACATAATTCATCATATCACATCTTGACAAAACGTAGGTGAGGTCAGGGAAGCTTTGTGGTGCTTGCCAAAGTTGCACATCTTTCCATTTCTTCATATCTTGAGGCGATTTAAAGTTATATTTTTGGTGACTAACAATGGAATTCAGCACAAGTAATGGGAAATGAGTTAGGAAAGAACATGGTGTTTTGAATGTTACTTAAAAATGGAGTGTTAACAGAATTAATGATTACTGAAAAAGAAACGCAAGCAGATGGTAATGAAGACGACAGCAGAGCACTGCGGCAGTACTCTGGCGATGGGAAAAAAAGATCTGCTTGAAATCTTCCTCATCAAAGTTTTGATGAAGTGTCTTTGTTAAGACGTGAATTGATGAAATACATTTCAGGGATCCGTTTCTAGCTTGTCGTACACAAAAAAGATTCTGGCAGTTTGCACAGAGAGTTAATTCTGCGAGCTGTAGTCTTTATGGTAGACAGTTCAATTCCCTCAGCCCTCATGTGTCTACTGAGTCACCGTGAGCAAGTCACTTAAGAAGACAGTGCTTAGGTGTAACTAGGAACCAGAGTAGCCCCTCACTGGTTCCCTGTATAGCATGCCTAGTAACTACCCTAGAAGGTCAAAGGGGAAAAAAAATTGGAAGCCATGACTGGTCTATTGGCTACATATATCAGGAGACAAAGCATATGAAGTCAATGACATTGAGCTTTTGCAGATAGTTTGCTATTATACTCATTTCAGTAACAGGTAGCAAAATAACAGTTTGGGTGTTTAAGTGGAACACGTGCAGCAAAAATCTGGTTTCAGTAGAGGATAAGTCACTGAAGGGAGAATCTCAGACTGGGTAGGTGTAATACAAGGAGAAAAAAACTGTTCAGATTTAATGGGTTTTGTAAAAGTCAAGATGGCGCTACGGACACGATTTACAAAAGTATCAGTGGGGATTAAAAACGATCAGACTACTACCATCTGTATTACAGGAGTCCTGCAGGAAAGCCCAAGGTAACTTGGGACAGTTAGTAACTATGTAAGACAAAGTACTCTGGCACTTACTGTAGACAGGAAGCAAGTAGACAGTAACAGACTGATGTAAAAGGATCACAAATTTTTCTGAATGCAGCTTTTCACAGGTTGCAGTTTCTGCACACTTACTAGTATAAGAGACATACTTGTTTTTCATTTCCCCTTTTCTGAGCAGGAAAAAAAACTGTGCTGAAGCTATACTCACTGAACAGTATACTGACAGTTACCAACACTGAAGAAGCATAGGTAAAGGAGTTGTCCCATGATAATTTTGAGAAGTAATGATGACAATATATGGGAACTGCAAATCCAGGAGATTCTTCCAGCTCAGTAGATGGGGAATAAGATTTAAAAAAAAAAAAAAAATATATATATATATATATATATATATATATATATATATATATATATATATATATGCATGCGTGTACATACATAGATATACACTTATCTATCTAGAGTTGGGAGTGCTCTGGAGACAAGCTACCTGGATAAAGTCAGGATAAGATTCCAAGACAAAAAGGTTTAATATGTTAAACTGGAAATAATAGTAATTAAGAATTCTGCTGCCCATTACAGCCATCAGAAATGAGAAAGAACCACTTTAAAGGAAGAGTATATTACTATGAAGGGAGCTCCTGAAAGGCTATTAAATGCCCTTTTTTATGGGAAATACTGTAACAGCCTATTTTTTCATTACAGGCACACAATATAATGACTAGGTACCCACAATTAGGAGCCAAAAATATTTTGAGAGAAAGGTTTGGCTAATTGGTGTAACCATGAAAATTAATGGTATAGAACATGATTTACTGCAGAGTATAGTTCCAGTAAAATATGTACCCACCCAGTGCAAAATCTGTCTTAAATGAAGTAAAATATGTTCTGATGCAGCTGCTGGTCCCAATTATCGAGAAAGTGGCCATTTAAGTTAAGTTACACTTAGCCAAGCTTAAACACACTTATTTCAGTGACTCTTTATTCAGCACCTGACATATGGAGAGAGAAACTGAATTCTACACCTGAAGTGGTCAACATAAATTATGAAAATTATTGACATTCATTTGATATGCAATGGATAAATGCTTTCCAAAGTTCCTACTGCCTATTATGGGCAAGGATCGGAAGGTATAGCTTGATTTTAAAGGTGGTTTTATGTTCTGGAAGTCATATACCACAAATTTGTTGAGTTTTTTATATGAATGCAATGGATGGACTCCAAAGTATTTTTATTTTTTAAAGAAATAAAGCTGCCTTGTCTTTAAAACTTTGGTTTCTCTTGGAATTACCATTACGTTTATGCTGATTATATAAAGTTGGATTAAGAGCTGGCAGACAAACAGGAAAGGCAGGGTCACAAAAAATATTCTCCAGCTTAGCATCTCAAGGCTGCTCTATAATGGGTCCCGTTTTAATGTATAACATACACAAATGGATCTACTAAATTTAATCCAAACATAAAAATCAATACTTAAAAGACAACCCCCACCAACATGTCCATGGTTTGAGATACTACCTCAGAACATGGAAAATATTTTTTTTTTTTTGGGGGGGCGGGGGGTAGGCCACCTTCTAATTTTATAGATCTCCACTCCAAGACTGCACAATACAAATGAAAGGCATATTCACCAATCCCTGTATTATGTCACTCTTGCTAAAAAGTTGATCAGCTTTCCTATGACCAAATTCAACAGGCATGAAAGCTGTTGATTTAAAAACAGCAGTTGATTAATTTACGGGGTACCACATATTTACACATATACACACACACACACACACACACACACAGACATACACATACATAAATACTTATATGTATATATACACACTCATGCACGCGCACACAGACATATGCATACATATATATATATATATATATATATATATATATATACACACACATACACACACATATATATATATATATATATATATATATATATATATATATATATATATACACACACACACACACACACACACAACTTTCTCATTATCTCAGCAAGTATGGATTATTAAATGCATTTGATGACAGTAAGGGTCAACAGCTACCAACTTACATAATGAAATGAATTATGTAGACACATTACCCTACTGGGTATCATCAAATGACACTGCTTATAATACAAAGGAAAGTATCCATATGCAATTAATAATAAAAATGTATTTATTTTAGTTTTACTGGGGCAGTACTCTGATCACTATAAGCCATTTGCAGGCACAACCCTGGGTGAAGAGATTCACAAAAAAGAAAACGGAACAAATTAACAAAGAGAGTAATCCCATAGGATAGATAATCTAGGAGATAACTGATACAATATGTAAATAATATTATTAGAGTAGAAAATCAAATGTGAATTTATAAGTAAATATGAGAAGAAAGCAGCAGCTGAGGACAGAGGATCAAAGTAGAAGTGATGCAGGTGAAAAGGGAGTTAAATTGTGTGACCTCTGGAAAACCACCTGCAATTTGACCCAAAGGCACACTACATAAGAGACCTAGGTATAACGGTGGACGGATCATTTATATTTTGATACTACTGTGAACTATGTTATTACAAAATGTTACTTTGTTACCAAAGTATGGATCTAGATATTTTAAAGAAAAGCTTGGCATGTTTAAAACAATGGTCAGATCAACTATTAAGTATTGGTCTACGTTTTATCTGTATGATTTATAACCTTAGGAAAATGTAAAATAATTTTTAAAAAAACAAAAAACAAAACAAAAAAAAAACAACATTTATGAAGTAAAAGGTCTGGACTACTTTCAGAAATTGCTTTGATTTTGGTTGCACTCTATCAGGTAAGTATTATTTAGAGAAGATATGATTAGACATTTCAAATGCTCAAAGACTGACTGCAGAATAGTTTAGATACTATCCTTTAAAATAATCAATACTCAAAAAAGACATTAAGAAATCAAACAGCAGCCTTAAAAGGCTACTTTAATATTAGATGCACAAGACTGTGAAACACCTTAGTATTAGAATAAGACACACAAAAAGGAGAATTGTTTTTTAGTATCTCAGACAGCTGGGCTGGTGGCAGACATTTTAATGCAGGATTTGGTGGGCTCACAATAACATTTTAGGTCTTGAGGCTGCCTAAACAAATACATTGAGACATGGTAGAGTGCAACTTGCTTTTCATTTACTCACTTATATTGTAGCTGCAGACACTTTTATGAATAATAAACACATTTCTAGCTGTTGGTGTCTGACCAGGACTTAACAATGCAAGGTAAGTCTGTGTCAGATCACAAAGACTTTAAATATTAACAACTACCTTAAAACTTATGTAGTACATACAAACACTGATTATGTTCTTACTTCAGGAAAAAGAGAACTTTTTAAAGCACCTTATGTCAGAAAGGTGCTTAGTTTTCTTAGCGGCCTTTTAGTGTTGCTAACGCTAGTCAGGTACTAGGGCACAGCACTCACTACTACAGAACAGCTTCAGAAGCATTTTCTCAGCTTCAAGCATCTATCAAAGTTTGCTGTCACAAAGAAGTGCAGCAGAGTGAAGTATTTAACAGCTCATCAGACAGACATTTTGCTTCTGCCTGCTGCATCCATGGGGCTGCTCCAAGTGTTGCCATTCTAAGGGGATCCAGCATCTGTCTGCCTGGGATGACATGATCGACAGACCACTATGCTTTGCCAGAGATGGCCTGCACCTGTTGCTCTTGGGATTCTGGATACTGGCTAAGGCTCTTGCCACCCCTATAGTGCCTTTTTTAGGCAAGGTTCAAATGACAAATTCACCACTGTAATAGGTACAAGCAAGCAAAATCTGAGGGTAATGCTACTCAGTGCTAGAAGTCTAAACCTCAAAATACAGTCACTCGAGGCACTCCTTAAAATGGAGAACATTGACATCTGTGCAGTGACAGAGACCTGGTTCAAGGCTCCAGAGAGAACGCCTGCATTACCAGGCTATAATTCATACCAAACCTTTCGGCCACCTAACCTGGACAGAAACACTAAAGGTGGAGGCATGTCCATATTCATTAAGTATATCCACACCTCCAGCTTACTTGCTCAGCATAATGCATCCAAGATTATCCAAGTACAATTAACTCTGGAGCAAGACCTCAATCCAAATTATAACTTGCTACAGATCTCCCACCATATCCCAGGATTCCCACTCCTCATTTCTTGATACACTGGGAAATATTAGGATATAACAATACCCTAATAATGGGTGATTTCAACTACCCCACCATTAACTGGGAAAACTACTTGTGTACCAACTCTTTTGCTCAATGTTTTCTGGAATTCATAAATTCCAACACCTTGGATCAACTTATCCACACCCCCACCAGGGGCAGCAATATCCCAGACCAGGTCATTACCAACATGGGTGACCGGTGTTCCACACCAGAGGTCAATTCCTCGTTGGTCAGATCTGACCACAAGCTAATCAGCCTAGACATCCACATCCCACCCCCACCCCCCCATTAGGGAAACCACCGCAAAACATTTCTCCAAAGCCAACTTCACGCTTCCTAAGACAGAAGTGGCAAACTTCACAACACCCATGCAGACTGACAATAGAGGTACAACTGCTGAATCCTACACAAATACACTTTATAAGCACTTACATGAGTGCATGGAAAGTGCTATCCCTAACAGAACCAAGATGCTATCCTCCAAAAAAAAAAAAAAAAGGAAGCCAATCTGGTGGTCCAATGCGATAAACAAACTCTACAACAGAAGAAAGAAACTGTTGCAAAAAAAGAGTAAAATCCCATGACTGGAAGAACTCCTTGATCAGCCTCAGTAAGAAGCTGAGAACCCTCATAAAATCCTCCAAAACTAGTTATGAAAACAAAATCGCCACCGATTCTAAAGACAACCACAATGCATTCTATAGCTACGTCAAGAATCTCAATGGCAACACTCAGATCCGCTCTGAGTTACAGCACAATGGCACTAAATATACAGAACCAACTGATATTGCCAACATCCTGGCAGATAGGGTCAGTGCTAACTTTACCCCCCCCCCACCCCCTAAACGGCCCATCTCTATACCAGAAGAATGCAAAGTTCCTGTAATCACGGCTGCACAGGTAAAAACCACACTCTCCAAAGCCAAGAACACAGCATCCATGGGACCTGACAACATCCCAGACTGCGTTCTACATGTACTACACAATGAACTGGAACCCCACCTTAGCACCATTTTCAATCATAGCCTCACCTCAGGCTTTGTGCCCACTGAATGGCGCACAGCAACGGTTATCCCATTCCACAAAGGGGGAGCCACCACGGACCCCTGGAACTACCGCCCCATTAGCATAACGAGCCTAGTCTGCAAGGCCATGGAACTTAAAAACAAAGAAATTGGTAATCTCCAAACTCTGGACCCCACCCAGTTCGGGTTTGTAAAAGGCAGATCTTTGAAGTAGTCAACAAAGCTGTAGATGAGGGTAAGGTGGTTCATACAGCCTATCTAGATCTCGCCAAGGCTTTTGACACCATCCCCCACTCTGGGATTAGAGACAAACTTACTAAACTAGGTATAAATCCCTATGTCACAAGATGGGTTGCCAACTGGCTCACTGATAGAACCCACACTGTGAAAGTAGCAGAAATAAATCCAATTTCAGATCAGGGACAAGTGGAGTTTCACAGGGTTCAGTCCTGGGACCTCTTCTGTTCGGCATCTACTTTTCTGAAGTACAGGCTAACACATAAGGTCTTTGGCTAATGAAGTTTGCAGATGACTGCAAACTAGGAGACATAACTGAAACTCCTAACGATGTGGACATCCTACAAAAGGGCCAGACTGAGACAGATGCCTGGTGTCAAAGCCATGGCCTCAAGCTCAATGCCAAAAAGTGCATGGTCATCCCTTTTGGTAAAAACTCTGTACCCATGAGCTACCACACAGGTGGTAGTCTACTTAACACCGAAAGTGTGTAAGAGACCTTGGGACTCAGGTGGACAGTAGTCTCTCTTTCGATAATCACATCGCCACAACAGTCAAGAAATGCTTCTACGTGGCACACCTCATCACAAAAGGTTTCTCTTTCAGGAAAAAAAAAAAAAAAAAGGGTCATTGTTCCCCTTTACTCGTCATTCATTAGACCCATTATAGAGTACAATGCCCCTTTTGGTATGAACCTCACAAGACATCTACAACAACTGGAAAGGCCACAGAAAATACCTCACAAAGAGGATTACTGGCCTCAAACAGATGCCCTACGCAGACCGTCTCAAAAAACTCCAGCTTTACTCCGTCGCATATCACCTACTCAGAGGCAATCTCTGCCTAACATACAAAGCTATGTCAAACCCAGAGCTGCTGGACATGCTCCACTTAAAGAAATCCCAATCCATCCAAGCTACATGCTCTAGGGAACTAAACCTTGTCACCACAATAAACAGAACATGCTGGAGGGATAGATTCCTGTCCCAGAGACTTCCCATACTCTGGAATAAACTACCTATCTACATCAAACAAAGCTCCTCATTAGCACTCTTCAAGAAAAATCTTGATGACTGGATGGGAAATATGAAATTCACCCCGGGGATCACCTCTGTAGCTCTGCTCGACAGAGGCACAGGAAGTTTTTTGGGTGGCGAAAGCCATGGTACCTTTTTGGCTAGGCTTGTATAGGCACTAGGGCCGATAGCCTAATACCTACCTATGAACAACTTTAAATGCTGATGCTATGTGAACTAGCATAAACTAACTCTACATCAGGATACAGGCAAGCTTTGAGAAAACTCAAAGTGGAAGGCAAAGCAGCCTAGGGAAGCTAATTTGTGTAGAAATGCCTCATCTGTGGAGAACAGACAATAAGCTGTAACGCTCCAATCTTTTTTGCGCCCCCCCCCCCCCCCCCACACACACACACAAGGTATGATGCTGCTACGAAGGGCGTAAAGGAGGACAAATAGGGGCTGTGTTCACATTGGGAAAACAGGATGGCTCTAAAAAAGAAAGGGAAAATGGCATATGAAAACTGGATATCCTCCCTTCTCAATCCTTGTACATAAGTTGAGCAGTCTTCTGAGTCTCATTTGTGTCATCAGGACAACTATGAAGGAAGGTTTGTGGTGAGGCTAGGAAATACATAAGTACCAGCTGTATAGTCTGTCCAGAACAAAAAATACTTCAGTGATAAAATAAAACAGTGTAAACAAAAAGTGTTATGCAGGTGAAAAATGGTGTCAGTCTTGTCCTCAGATTTCTCCGTTTATGCCAAATTTCATTATTCAGACTTACATTAGTGTATGGCGGGGTGTGATGTCTGTAAACAACCCAAGGAGGAACAGCCAACGTCCTGTTCAAAAGTTTTGCAAAAGCCAGAGAACCAAGAAAGTGATCAGCCTGGTTTCCAAACCTTCCTAAAAAAAGGAAATAAACATATTTTCTCCATTATCAAGCACATTAAAGAAGATAAAGTTATCGGCCATTAAAATATTGTATAAATGTTTTAGGACCACTCTTGAAATCAGTAAAGACCATTAATTTAAAACTTACAATTAAGCTACCATTGTATAATGAAGGAACCATAGTAAAACAGCAAAAAACATACAATTTACTTTGAAAATACATGTAGCTAGCAGGTAAGCAGCCTTTAGAAAGCTAAAGTACATGCCAGTGGATAAACTATGTACAAGGCAACAATGCTACTGAAAACTCAGAAAAACAACATTAAAATAAAAAGTACTGCAATATAGTAAGCCTACAAACTAGTAACAGACTCTGTGTGGATGCATTAAAGTTAGGACCTTTTGCCCAGTAATGAGAAGCTGCAATCATGTGTTAAAGATAGTTGAATTAATGGTACAGCAAGTTCATAGGTTCATACTAGGCTATCTGCCCAAGGGCATTTATAAGCCTAGCCCATAGTTATGTGGCTTTCGCCACCCCTTTAGTTTGAATAAAAACTATGCCTATCATTTTGCTGTGCCTCTGTCAAGCAGTGACACTGAAGTAATCCCTGGGGTATATCTGCAATCTCCCATCCATTGGTCAAGATTCCTCTTGAACAAGGCCAGAGAGGTGCTCCGCCTCACATGTACCGGGATTTTGTTCCACAGCATAGGGAGTCTCTGGGTGATGAATCTGTCCCTCCAGCACGTTCTATTTATAACCGTGTCAAGGTTTAAGTCTCCCACCCTTGTGGTTCTGAGGGATCTAGATTTTTGAGGTGAAGCATATTCATCAAATCTGGGTTTGACATGGCCTTATATGTCAGGCACAGGTCACCTCTGAGCAAGCGGTATGAGACTGAATAGAGCTGGAGTTCTTTCAGTCGGGCAGCATAAGACATATTTTGAGACCCTTTATCCTTTTGGTGAGGAACTTTTGGGGCCTTTCAAGCTGCAGCAGGTGTCTGGTCAGATACATTCCGAACGGGGCATTGTACTCAATCATAGCTCTAATGAGTGATGAGTACAGGGGGACGATGACCTCCCTTGATCTAGATGTGAATCCCTTCATGATCAGGTGGGCGATATAGAAGGTTTTCCTAACTACTTTAGCAACATGAGTGTCAAACAAAAGGCTACTGTCAACCTGGGTCCCCAGATCCCTGATGACTTTTTCTGTGCTCAGTGGATTGCCACCTATATGGTAGCTAGGGGTAACCTTGTTTTTCCCGAAGGGTATGACTATGCATTTTTGGCGTTTAACTTCAGGCCATGGCTCTGGCACCAGTTATCCGTTTCTGTGAGGCCCTTCTGGAGGATATCTGTGTCAGATGTGTTTTCGACTATGGCCCAGTTTGCAGTCATCTGCAAACTTTGTCAGCCATAACCCTCCTGTGTTTGCTTGTACTTCAGAAAAGTAGATGCCGAACAAGAGTGGACGAGGACTGAGCCCTGTGGGACACCACTTGTGACAGGCTTTGAGTCTGACATGACTCCAGCAACTCTGACCCTGTGGGTTCTGTCACTTAGCCAGTTTGCAACCCATCTTGTGATGTATGGGTTTACATTCAAGCTGATGAGTTTTTCGATGATACCTGAGTGGGGTATTGTGTCGAAGGCCTTTGCCAGGTCGAGGTAGGCTGTATGGACTGCCTTTCCCTCATCAATGGCCTTGGTGACTGTCTCGAAAAAGTCAACCAAGTTTAAGAGGCAGGATCTGCCTTTGACAAAGCCAAACTGGGTTGGATCCAAAGTCTGCAAGTTCCCTATGTCTATTTATGAGTTCCATTATGATCCTCTCCATGGCTTTGCAGATAAGGCTTGTCAAGCTAATGGGGCGGTAATTTCCAGGGTCTGTGGAGGCACCGCCCTTATGAAGTGGGACCACAGTCGCCGTGCGCCACTCCTTGGGTACGTATCCTGAGGCGATGCTAAGATTAAACAGCTGTCCTAACTGTGGGTTTAATTCCTCGTTGAGTTCGTGAAGCACACAGCCGGGGACACCATCCGGTCCCATGGATGCTGTGTTTTTTGCCTTAGTGAGGGCAGTTCTCACCTGGGCGTTGGAGATGTTTGGGGGGCTACAATCCTCTGGAATAGATATCTCTCCTTTTGGGGAGTTTGCACTGAACCTGTCAGCCAGTATGTTGGCAATGTGTGTAGGTTCAGTAATTTTCACATCATTTTGAACTAATTCTGAGCATATCTGGGAGTTTCCTCCTAGGTTTCTAACATAGCTAAAGAAGGCCTTATGATTCTCTTTAGAGTCCTTGGCGATTTTTCTCTCAAAATTTGCCTTGGATGATTTTATGAGAGCTCTTACTTTTTTACTTATAATGATCAAAGGTGTCTTACCTTTCAAGGATTTTGCTCTATCTTGTAGTAGCTTCCTCCTTTTGTTGTAGAGCTTGTTTATGGCTGGGGTCCACCAGACTGGACGCTTGCCTTTGGTACAGAGAGTCTTAGTTTTGTTTGGGATTGCCTGATCCATGCAGTCTTGTAGGTGCTGGTAGAAGGCATTTGTAAGTGATTCAGCGGTTTGAGTAATGTTTACCACTGGCTCAGGGGCCTTAAAGGAGACCACACTAGTTTTAGAAGTGTGAAATCGGCTTTTGAGAAGTTTTTCACTGTGGTCTTTTTGTTTCAGGTGGGGCGGATGAGGACCTCCAGCGAGATTAGTTTATGATCTGATCTCACCAGTGAGGGGTATACTTCCGGTGTTGAACATTTTGATCCCATGTTCGTGATGATGAGATCAAGTATGTTTTCTCCTCTTGTGGGGATGGTGACTAGTTGTTCCATGGCATTTGAGTTTATGAACTCCGGGAATCTTTGGGCTAGAGTGTTCGGGCTCGAGTAGTGTTCCCAGTCTATATTAGGGTAGTTGAAGTCACCTAGTATGATGGTGTTTGGAGATACATTTATCCCCTCCAATGTTTTCAGGAAGGCCATGTGAGGTTCCTGAGTTTGAGAGGGTGGCCTGTAACATGCTACAAATTGCAGAGCAGTCTTGCCTATGGTTAATTGCACCTGGATGGTCTCCGATGCATCGTGCGTTGCCACCAACCTTGAGGTGTGGGTGTCCTTTATGAATATGGACACCCCCCTCCTTTCTTGGTGTTGTCCAGATTTTGGGGCCGGAACGCATGATATGAGGTGAAACCTGTTAGTGCTGGGGTGCTCTCAGGAGCCTTGAACCAGGTTTCTGTCACAGCACAGACATCGATGTTCTCCATATTGAGAAGGGCCTCGAGTGCGTGCATCTTGAGATTGAGACTTCTGGCATTGAGCAGCATTACCCTTAGTTTTTTCCCTTTTTGGTGTTCTAGGGTGGTAGGTTTAGAATTTGAGCCTTGCCTAAAAAAGGCACTATGGGGGTGGCAAGAGCCTTTGCCAATATCCGGAAGCCCACGGGTGACAGGTGCAAGCCGTCCCTTGTGAAGCAGCGTGGCTTGTCCAGCATGTCATCCCAGGCAGACAGACATTGGATCCCCTTTGAATGGCACCAGAATTTAAGCCAATTATTAAAGCTGATCATCTTATCACTGTATTGTGGCATCATTCTAGGTGAAGGTAGGATACTGCTCAAGGTCAGGGTCATACCTGCCTGGGCTACATAATCAGAGAGCTCCTCGATGTCCCTTTTCATGTAGTCCAAGGAGGTACGTCTCAGGTCGTTGACACCAGCGTGGACAATGACTGAGTCGACTTGTACCTGCTGTTGAGAGACCTGAGTGCTTGCGTTATGTGGCGGATTCTAGCGCCCGACAGGCAGCTTACTGTGACCTTCTCTTTACTCAGTCTGGTGAGTGGGACGCCAGTGTGTCTGACTATGGAATCACCAATGACAAGTGTGTCTGGCATTTTGTTTGGCCTTAAGGGCTGTGACTGTTTGACACTCTGACTGTGTGGTCTATGTGTTGCATGTGTTGGGTCGTGAGGTGGTAGTTGTTTGGGTGTCTGCTTTGGTGGCCTCTGCTGTTTTGGTAAATTTTTGATCAGAGCCTCCGAGTATGTCTTTGTGTGAGTATGTGTATGATTTGAAGTTGTGATGGTACCATGTGTGACTGGGTATGTATTGTGTGTGGTTACCTTCTCCTCCTGTCTGGTCTTGCCAGTCCTATGTTGAGAGAGCTCAGCCTCCAGTTTGGCCGCATAGTTGCATCTCTCGCATGTATTTGTGTTTTGTGGGAGAAGGAGAGGATTGTCTGTGTACATGAGGCAATTGTAACATTGCCTCAATATTCCCAGGTTCACCAGTTGAGCTGGAGAGGACACTAGCAACTGATCCCTCGACATACTAGAAGTAGTAGATAAAGAGACTTTCAAAGGACTCCAGGGGAAGTGGGTTTTAGGCTGGTGGGGTACTATCTATAATAAGAGTGCTTTATCAAGGTGCAAGTACTGTAGGAGTAAGTGCTAGGCTTTACAGATAGAGAATAGTCTACTTGGGAATCAAGTAGAGATGAACTTTTCAGTTATAGGATATGCTGGTTAGATCAGCAGTACAGCTCGAAGAAGGTAGTTCTAAGGGAAAATTGGAAGAGTGGAATTTAGATGGCCCAAATAGTTTAACCTTGTTTAACCGCCGCTCTTGTGTGCAACAGTGGTAACTCAGCTAAATCGCTCTTACGCGTTTAGCGTGTTTTATAGCAGGGGCTGAAGGGAGCTAGGAATTGGCCCAAAGCGACCAATGGACTACTAGTTTCTGGCTGAAACTTCACCAAATCGGACAAAAGGCGCTCAGTGCTTCCCACTCCCACTGGTAAGCAAAGAAACTTCCCTCCTTCCTAATAAGGCAATGGATCAGTAACAGGAACTAAAAACAAAGCCCAGGGATCAGCAACTCTGAAACTGGACTACTCTAGTTCAGTAAGGCAGGAAAACAAGATATTTTTTGTTTTTTTACAGAGACAAGGAAAAAAACAGACAGTAAATGCTATAAATGCTGTAAATCGGCTAGCGACTTTAGTGTGTAGCCTACAGAAACAATTTGCAACAATTAGTAACTTAAAGTGCAATAAACAGTGTAAAATGCAGAAATCACTTAAAGTAGCAGTAAAACAGGCTAAATGCAGTCGCTAGCTTAATAACAGTGGGAAAGCAACAAAAAATACTTATATCTGGTAGAAAGTCACTCTTTAGCTCTCTGCTGCTTGGATCACTCTGCAGGCCACCACGAGGATCTGTGCTGAGTTTGTACAAGCTGGAAAACGCGTGTTTAGCGTGTTTTATAGCAGGGCGCTGAAAGGAGCTAGGAATTGGCCCAAAACGACCAATGGACTACTAGTTTCTGGCTGAAACTTCACCAAATCGGACAGAAAGGCTGCTCAGTGCTTCCCACTCCCACTGGTAAGCAAAGAAACTTCCCTCCTTCCTAATAAGGCAATGGATCAGTAACAGGAACTAAAAACAAAGCCCAGGGATCAGCAACTCTGAAACTGGACTACTCTAGTTCAGTAAGGCGGGAAAACAAGAGATTTTTTTTTTTTTTTTTTTTTAAAGTTAAAGGTAAAACTCTGCTGTAATAGCAGTACTACCTGAAGGCTTCCACTTGGCAATACCAATGTATTTAATACTAGCCTTCCTTTACATTTCCTCTCTCTCTGTACAGAAGACCCAGGATAAAAAAAAAAGAGCCTAATCCTGGTAGGCGCACTGGTGCCGGGACTGGAAAAAAATAAAACAGTGGAGAATCCTCAAAATACAGAAGCATTCCTACAATAAGGCCAGGCCTGGCCCAGGGGGAGGATGGCCCCACTACTGTAGAAGGAAGTAGCAGTCCACAAAAATCACAAAAACTGAAAGGCCAAAGAACAGCCATAAAGACGACAGAATGGACTATTGAGGATAAGAAAAAAATTATGTATCATGACTATTATGCAAAAAGCCCAGAATTTCCAAATACAAGATATACAAAAAGATTGAGAGAGAAATTAGAGGAAAGAAAAAACCTCCACAAGAAAAACTGTCAGAAGGCTCAAAAAAATGTATGTTCATTAATACAACAGATTTGTGAAAAACATTATATAGACCAAGAAACTTTGATCTGTTTGGAAAAAGAAGTATCCGAGGAAGTGCAAAAATATAAACAAAATCTAGAGATTTTTGATAAGTATAAAAAAGAAATATGGACATGGGAAAGAGATCTGATATGGAGTAATATTTATGCAAAGTTGAAAGCTAAATTAAATCAATACAAAAAGGCAGCCTCAAAGATACTGGAAATGAAATACAGGCAAAGGAATCCAGACATGGAAAATTTCACCATAAAAGTAAATATCTCAGAGGGAATGTAGAAGAGAAGATTACTGAAGTAGAAGTTAAAAAAATAGGAGCTGAAGTTATGGAGTGCATGCAACGTGAAGGATTTGGTGTAGGAGGTCTAACACAGGTTACATCACAGCATGATGGAACGAAACCCAAAAAGTCAGAAGTTTTTTTTTCTCCAAACATCTTTATTAAATTTTCACATATGACAAAGGCAATCTTACATTTATATAAATGAAAAATATACAAAATTATACCACTTTAGTTGCAAACAGTTTACATCACAGACACCATTGAAACAACTGTAGTTGCAAACATTATTATACATCACTTACAAACCATCCAGTTATTGTCATATAAGATTTATATGGCTTATTCAAATCCTGCCTCATAAACCTCGTTCCTGTTCTGCATATATTGTTCCCACAATTCCCATTTTTCGTATGTATTAGAAATATTTTGGAAGCTGCAGTGGTGGTGCTGCGGTAGCGTTGTCGCCTCACAGTAAGACGTTGTCCTGTTCAATTCTCAGCTAAAGCGTCTTCTGTGTGGAGACATGTGTGAATGGGCGTATCTTCGTTGAAGGTTGTACGTCAGGGCTGGCAACTCTGTACGTAAAAATCTACTGCCAATCATAGGTGTGGTGACCCCTAACCGGGAAAAGCCGGAAGATATATTAGAAATATTTTGGAAAATTTATGAAAATTTGTATAAAGCAGAAAAAGTCAGAAGTTTGATAAAACAAATGAACACAGTAATTAGGACTGTCCATAGAGATCCATGCGATATAAACAGAAGTAAACAGGATATATTACTGTGCAGCTAGTTTTACCACAAGAACACAGGATGGTAAGGGAAAGGAAGGGGAGAAATCAAATATCATCATGGAAGTATCGAATAGAGAAAACTATAAAGCAGTTAGGACAAGAAATGTCACTGTTAAGAGGAGTACAGAAAAGGGAACAGGTCTACAAAAATACTCAAAGATAGACATGATAAAAGCAAAGCGCAATATTATAATGGCTCAGGATCTATCATGCACTATCCCAAATAATAAACTAAAAATATCAGCACAGGCAGAAAAACTTAGAAGATACACAGATAAATATAAAAGATACACAGATAAATATAAAAGGAAAAGTACAAAATATGCAATTTATTGATGACCACAAAAAGTTTTATAGAGACTTGGGAAACAAGGTAAAAGGAATTGAAAGACCACAAAAAAAAAAGAAATAGATACATTTTGGAGAAGTGTTTATGAAGATCTTGTGGAACATAAAGATGCTAAATGGATAGAAGAAGTAAAAGAAATAAGAAGTTCAAACGTACAGGATATGAAATGGAATGAGGTAGCAGCCAAAGACATTGAAACAAAGTTAAGAAAAGCCTCTAATTGAAAAACACCAGGCCCAGATGCAGTGCCTAACTTCAAATCTTTGCATGAAGATTTAGCCACGAGTAAGAACAATTTATATGTGCACCCTAAATAGACACCAACCTGGCTAACAGGAAAAACGATGCTCCTACTCGAGTGAACCTGCAAGCTACCCTAAAAATTATAGCCCAATAACTTTGCCTTTCAACTACATATAAATTATGCACTGGAATTGATGCAGACAGAGCTTATAGTCATTTAGAAGAAAACTGAATCATGGTAACAGAACAAAAGGGCAATAGAAGAAAGTCAGAAGGTACAAAGGATCATCTGTTGTTGAATAAAGTCATAATGGAGAACTGTATCTAAGTATATGGCACGGCTTGACTACAAAAAAAGCATTTGACAGTACTCCACATTCACGGATAAAAACAGTGCTTAAAAATGTACAAGATACATCCTACACTGATAAACTACATTACAGTGACCATGAAACAGTGGCGGACCACTTTGCAATTAAGCCATGATAAAGGAAACATTATTATTCCAGGGATAAAAATCCAAAGGGAGATATTCCAGGGTGACTCCCTGTCACCTCTGCTATTCTTTCTTGCCCTTAACCCATTAAGCTGTCTACTTAGATTAGGCCATAGCTATAATTTAGCTCCTAGGAAAAAACAAAGTGTAAAGACGTCTCTTCTCTGTTGATTATTTAAAACTGTATAGCTCATCAGATGAGGAACTGAAAGCACAACTGCAAGTAGTCAAACTTTTTCAGATGATACAAGACTGTAATTTGGTCTTGATATATATGTGCAAAAGCAACCTTTAAAGCAGGAAAGTTGCAGCACCAAGAAATCATCAGTTTGGGACAAGAATGTGATATAAAAGAACTTGAGCAAGAGGGAGTGTATAAAATATTTGGGAATTGATGAAGGATCAACAATAAAACATGAACAAATGTGAATAAAACTTAGTAAGGAATATTTTAGAAGACTTACATTAATCCTGAAAACAGCATTGACATCTAGGAACAAAATTAAAGCTATAAAACAATTTGCACTTCCTGTCCTAACTTACAGTTCTGGAGTGAATGACTGGCCCCAAAACGTGTAAGATAAGAAAACAAGAAGGATGCTTCACGCTCACCAAATGATTTATAAAAATCAGTGTATACCAAGATTATACATTCCCCATTCTGAAGCAGGGATGTGCCTCCTTGAAATGGATTACTTGTACAGATCTGCAGTTGTGGGACTGCACACACACCTGCTGAACTCCCAAGACCCAAACATTGTGAAAGTTTTGAAACACAAGGAGAATAAATCTAAGATGACTTCCCTGCTTAGTCTAGCAGAATTATATCGATGTCAAGCAGGAATGGAAGTCAAACCAGAAGTAGATAAAAATCAGGCAGCAACTGAATGTGCAAAATAAAAAAAACCAAAACAAAAAAAAAAAAAAAACCAAGGTGAAGGATCAAATGGGAAGGCAAGAAATGTGGAAAATGCATAAATATAGATGCAAGGAAAACTTCCGGAAGAACCTCTTATTGATCAAGATCGAATGCAGGGATGGTTAAGGACAGGTGAATTCAAACCAAAAGATAAAAGGTTAATATTAGCAGCCCAGGATAGTGGGCTACGCACATGTTGGTTTACGAAGTCCATTGAACATGTGGGAGAAATGGACAAATGTAGGTTTTGTAAAACAGAAGTGGAAAAAGTCACACTTCTTTGCTGGTTGTGATATACTAATGGCAGAAGGACTGTATACTGAAAGGCATAATAATGTGGCAAGACTGTTGCACTGGGGATTGTGCTAACATTATGGTATTGAAGTAGCTGAAAAACACTGGAAACATGAGGCACACAGTATCATAGAAAATGATGAAGTCTACATCACATGGGATCACGCGTTACCAACAGCTGAAAAAACAGATGCGAGAAAACCAGATATAGTGGTCCATGAAAAGAAGAAAAAAGAAGCATTGATCATTGAAATCGCTATACCCAGTGACCACAGTGTCTTGTGTAGAGACAGAAACAAAGACATAAAATAATCAGGATTTGCAGGCAAAAATGAGAGCAATACGGAAGAAGGATACCCAGACAGTTCCGATAGTAGTAGGCGCAACAAGTCTTATAAAAAAGAAGAAATCTAAAATTGTATTTAGATATGTTACCAGTAATATAAATGCAATCGAATTGCAGCAGGTGTCATTACTGGGCACACTGTGGGTGCTGCGCAGAGTACTTCTGGCTGACATCAAAAGATTGAACCAATATTAATTTCATGAATTTTAATTGGACTGAGTTAGGAATGGGGTTCATTCCTGTCATGGCAACAGAAACCCAAAATACTTTGTAAATTTAAAAATAGAGAAGCATAAAAAAGAATGTACAAGTTGTGCAAAACTCCATATTAAAACAAGAAATGCAACATAAAAAGCATCAATCCCAGAATGGGTGAAGCATTGATGAACTGTTAAACAAACACTTTTCAATACCACTGAACATTTAAACAAATGGGGAAATGCAGAAAACTTGTCATGGCTCAGTGGGAGCAATTATTTGGCAAGCTGCTAATTGTGGGTCTGCTATAAGAAAGTAAAGCAGAAAGTGGACAAACTGAAAAAATAAAAAAGGTTTAATCAAATACTGCCCACCATCACACTAGCAATGCATACCAGTACACTGACATATCTGCCCTGGATTCCTTAAGTGACCACTCTTCTGCCTCAACTGGGATAAGCAAAATGAGTGAAAATCAGTTTATGCACCTCCTCTCAAACAGGCTTACTGAATGACCTCGACAGTTACAAGTCCACCAAACAGGATATGCCCACACTGCATTTACTTCAATTCTCACTGCTCTTTTAAAGCAAAGAAGAAACATAGGCAGTAACTAAGTGAATCGGCAAGAAATTACATGACCTAATCAAATTGAAAAAAAAAAATACTCCAGTGTATAAAGGGAAACAAATGCTCACTGCTTTGTAGGAAGAGTCTCAAACCACAAGATCATAGTGGTAAGGAACCAGTACATTAAATCACTTGTGTAACACCCACCTCTTTAGGAGGGGAGTTAATCAATTCCCTTGTCTTCAAAGAGCAAGATGAAGAGCTGAAGATCCCTTCCTACTCCAGGTCATCATCATCATGCTGAAGCCATTTCTTCAGTTTTATGAAGATGTCAATATTGTAGATCAGCCATCATATTTTGTAAAATTACCTTCATTTTGAAGTTGTGCACCTACAATGCTCTATATTTCCAATGGCTGTAGCCTCTTGCCCACAACATGGGCTGCTCTCATTCTAAAATGATGGTGTGGTCAGACTCATTTGTTACTCATGAAGACTTAAAACCTTTGACCTAATTTTGGGGACAGGGAAATTTCCCTCTGGGCATGTGTCTATGAAATCTTTGGAACTTCCTATGTGGCATTGATCATACAATGGGAAATCTACGTCATTTCTGAGATAAAGAAAATGCTCATCTGATTTATGACCACTGCAACCACTTTTACATCAAATTGAAAAAGTTACGTTTTCTCATACGTTTAATCAAGAGTTTTGCAATACCGTATGATTAATACGTACTACTCAACGATTATCCATGTTGTATTATTTTTAGTTGCCTTTCTGATCTAGGTTATTGTCTTTTGCTTTATACTTTGGATCTGCTTTTAGGATCAAGCTGTAGCAGATTTTTCCTTTTTTTCTGGGGGGGGGGGGGGTATTCAAACCCAGCCAATAAAGGAATTGAAACAATCAAAGGGATTTCCTGTTCTTTTCCATACGATCATTTTTATATACAGGGATATAGCAGTACTGTACACAATAAAATCTCCAGTATGGCCATTATACTTGTCCTGCTTTACAAGTCAGTATTTGATCAGAAATCATCTGCATCACAAAACAATGACTGATGTGTGCAAAATAGTAGAAGCAATTAAACCTACCCCAAGAGTAAGATCTAATAGATAGTGTCTTTCAGAAGAGGAGGGAAAGCACTTTTCACATATGTGGGTTCAAGCTACAATCAAGAGCGAGAGAACTGTAGATACAAAAATCTAATATATGCTGTATACATTTAACAGGACAAGTATGGTAACATTCATTTAACAGCTTGGTATATATATTTCATAATGTCATGTATCCATACTGTTTATCCCCCAGGCTGAGACTGAAATAGGTCCAGTGGGATCAGTGATTGACCCCGGCTAACAAGTAAGTGTTCGTCACATATCTTTGAATTTATTACTGCTCAACATCCGAGTTGTTTGGCTTTCTGCTATATACCTAAAATCAACTGCATTACTAGCTGAGTTAAGTACAAACTTGCAGTGTTAAAGATTGTACTGCATTTTATTTTTCTGTCTATTTAATTGTTTCATAGAATACTGTGGTCTCTCTCTGTCTCTGTATTTATCTTGGTTGCTTTGGAATTGCCCACCCCTCCTGTAAATTTGTGTTTGAACACTCCTCCAGTGTCTATCTCATTTGCTCACTCAACCGAGTACAGTGAGATCATAATTTGACTTCAGACACTCCTACCAGTCCCATCTGTTCAGCACTATCCCAGTCTAGTGTCACTAGCTCATTCTACATAATAGAGAGAGAACATTTGTGAAGGGCAAGCCACTTAGGTCCTTAATTTTGAATTATTTTCTGTTTTTCCTTTCTCCCTTTCCAAAATAAATAAATAAATAAATAAATAAATTCTAAGCTTGTTTCCTGCCTTTCCTGTAACTAGTCTAGTCCAGATATAAATTTGCTGTAACCAGAACTGTTTGCAAGCTTCTGAGCCCCCAAAGCCTTTCTGTGTTGGAGGGAAGCCTTCTAGCTTATCAGTGGGAGTGGCAAGCACTAGGTAACCCATCTACCATAAGAGCGGTTTCTGGCCTAGAAATTGTAGTTTATTGGCCGTTTGGGCAGTTTTTCCATCTCTTTCAACCTTCTGCTTTAAAAGCCTGCGTTTGCGCTTGCTTCCCACCTTTCCTGCAACTAATCTAGTCCAAAGATTTGCTGCATCCAAGACTGCTTGTAAGCTTCTGAGCCAAAAAAAGTTTACGCTTGTTTGCTGCCTTTCCTGTAATTAGTGTAGTCCAGATTCAGATTTGCTATATCCAGGACTGTTTTGTAAGCTTCTGAGCCCCCCCAAGCCTGTCTGTGTTGGAGGGAAGCCTGCTAACTTATCAGTGGGAGTGGTAAGCACTAGGTAACCTATCTACCACATAAGGAGTGGTTTCTGGTCCAGAAATTGTAGTTATTGGACGTTTGGGCAAATTTTCCATCGCTCTCAACTTTGATTTAAAAGCCGCATTTGCACTTGTTTCTTTCCTGTAACTACTCTACTTCAGAAACAGATTCTTGGTTTTAGCACTTGAATTTGCTTATTCGTGCTCAGCACTTGTTCTAAGCACTAAATAAGCTACAAATTACTACAGCATTTAACCTTCCTCATTACCTAGAGGAAAACAGTTTTTGTACTTTCCTCACTTGCTTAGAGAAAACAGCGCTTGTACTCACTTTCCTTACTTGTCTAGAGGAAAACAGTTTTTTATTCAGGCATGTCCAAGGGTCAGCTCCCAGTGTTCTCTCCTGTCTATCTGATGAATCTGGGTATCTTGGGGCAGTGTAGCAATTGCCTCATGTACACAGACAACCCTCCCCCCTCACCCAACACTACAACCTGTGAGAGATGCACTTATCTATCCAAACTGGAGGTAAAGCTCTCTCCATCCAAGCCTGAACTTGACACTCAAGAGGAGAAGGTAAATACTTGCACCACACCACACATCACATAGTCCCACTAAACCTACACCACCAAAATCCACACACAGAAACACAAACATTCACGGAGGCTAATAATCTGCTCAAGCAAGACAGACCGCCAAAGCAGAAACGCAATCAACCTCCACCCCCCCCCAATACAACCCAAATGATACAACCCACAGACTCACTGTGCCACTCAACCACAGCCATTAAGGCAAAACAACGTACCCAACACACTAGTCATAGGTGACTCCATAGTCAGGCACACTGATGTCCCACTCACCAGGCTAAACAAGGAGAAGGGGGGTTGGGAGGGTGGCCTAATGGTTAAGGTGTTTGCCTTAGAAACACAAGGTACATGGTTTGAATCTCACAATGGATAATTGGCTAGGCTTAAAATGTCTCGCAAGGGCAGTTAGCCTAGTACTGAACTATGAAATAAGGTTACTGTCAGCTGCCTGTCGGGTGCCAGGTTCCGTCACATAACCCATGCACTCAGGTCACTACACAACAAGTACAAATAACAGTGTCATTGTCCATGTTGGTGTGAAGAACCGGAGACGTACCTCCCTGGACTACATAAAAAGAGACATGGAAGAGCTCTCCGATCTTGTAGCCCAAGCAGGTATGACCCTAGCCCTGAGTAGCATCCTGCCATCGCACAGAATGATACCGCAGTACAAGGACAAAATGATTGACTTCAACAATTGGCTAAACTACTGGTGTCATTCTAAGGGGATCCAGTATCTGTCTGCCTGGGACGACATGGTCGACAGACCACAATGCTTTGCCAGAGATGGCCTGCACCCGTCAACCCTGGGATTCTGGATACCAACTAATGCTCCCCCTATAGTGCCATTTTTAGGCAAGGTTCAAATGACAAATTCACCAACGTAACAGGAACAGGCAAGCAAAAACTGAGGGTAATGCTACTCAATGCTAGAAGTCTAAATCTCAAAATGCGCTCCCTCGAGGCACTCCTTAAAATGGAGAATATTGATATCTGTGCAGTGACAGACCTGGTTCAAGGCTCCAGAGTGCACCCCTGCATTACCAGGCTACAACTCATACCACACGTTTCGGCCATCTAACCTGGACTGAAACACCAAAGGCGGAGGTGTGTCCATATTCATTAAGGATATCCACACCTCCAGGCTAGTTGCTCAGCATAATGCATCCGAGGTTATCCAAGTGCAACTAACTCTGGGCAAAACTGCAATCCAAACTGGAGCTTGCTACAGATCCCCCACCATGCCCCAGGATTCCCACTCCTCTTTTCTTGATGTACTGGAAAATATTAGGGTTCAACCAAACACCCTAATAATGGGCGATTTCAACTACCCCACCATTAACTGGGAAAACTACTCATGCACCAACTCCTTTGCTCAACACTTTCTGGAATTCATAAATTCCAATGCCCTGGATCAACTTATTCACACCCCCACCAGGGGCAAAAATATCCTAGACCTAGTCATTGCCAACATGAGTGACTGGTGGTTCCACACCTGAAGTCAACTCCTCATTGGTCAAACCTGACCATAAGCTAATCACCCTAGACATCCACATCCAACCCCCAACCCCCATTAAGGAAACCATGGTAAAAAATTTCTCCAAAGCCAACTTCATGCTTCTTAAGACAGAAGTGGCGAACTTCATGACACCCATGCAGATGGGCAACACAGTTACGACTGCTGAATCCTACACAAATGCACTCTATAAGCACTTACACGAGTGCATGGATCGTGCTATCCCGAACAGAACCAAGACTGTATCCCCCCAAAAAAAGGAAGCCAATCTGGTGGTCCTCTGCCATAAACAAACTGTACAACAGAAGGAAGAAACTGTTGCAAAAGAAAGAGTAAAATCCCATGAGTGGAGGAGCTCCCTGGTCAGCCTCAGTAAGAAGCTAAGATCCCTTATAAGATCCTCCAAAGCTAGCTATGAAAACAAAATTGCCACTGATTCTAAGGACAACCACAAAGCATTCTATAGCTATGTCAGGAATCTCAATGGCAACACCCAGATCTGCTCTGAGTTACAGCACAAAATTACAGAACCAACTGATATTGCCAACATCCTGGCAGATAGGTTCAGTGCTAACTTTACCCCCCTCTCATCCCCTAAAGGACCCATATCTATACAGGAAGAATGCAAAGTCCCTGTTAATCACAACTACGCAGGTAAAAGCTGCACTCTCTAAAGCCAAAAACACAGCATCCATGGGACCGAACAATATCCCAGGCTGTGTTTTACACACACTTCAGAACAAACTGGCTCCCTACCTAAGCACCATGTTCAAACATATCTTCACATCAGGCTTTTTGCCCACTGAATGGCACACAGCAACAATTATCCCACTCCACAAAGGGGAAGCCACCACTGATCCCGGGAACTATCTCCCTATTAGCCTGTCGAGCCTGGTCTGTAAGGCCATGGAACATACCATCATGGAACTCAAACAAGGACATTGTTAACCTCCAAACTCTGGACCCCACCCAGTCTGTGTTTGTGAAATGCAGATTCATGCCTCCTGAACCTGATCGACTTCTTTGAGGCAGTCACCAAAGCTGTAGACGAGGGTAAGGTGGTTCACACAGCCTATCTTGACCTCACCAAGACTTTCGACACCATCCCCCATTCTGGAATTATAGATAAACTCACTAAACTAGGTATAAATCCTTACGTCATAAGATGGGTTGCCAAATGGCTCACTGACAGAACCCACACTGTAAATGTTGCAGACTCCAAATCTGACTTCAAACCAGTGACAAGTAGAGTACCACAGGGTTCATTCCTGGGACCTCTCCTGTTTGGTATCTACTTCTCTGAAGTACAGGCTAACACAGAAGGCCTTTGGCTAATGAAGTTCACAGATGACTGCAAACTAGGAGCTAGTCGAGTCCCCAAATGATGTGGACATCCTACAGAAGGGCCTCACTGAGACAGATGCCTGGTGTCAGAGCCATGGCCTCAAGCTCAATGCCAAAAAGTGCATTGTCTTCCCCTTTGTAAAAACTCTGTACCCATGAACTACCACATAAGCGGCAGTCTACTTAACGCCAAATGTGTTATGAGACCTTGGGACCCAGGTGGACAGTAGTCTCTCCCTTGATAATCACATTGCAATAGTAGTTAAGAAATCCTTCTATGTGGCACACCTCATCACAAAAGGGTTCTCATCCAGGAAAAAAAAGGTCATTGTTCCCCTCTACTTGACACTCATTAGACCCATTATAGAGTACAACGTCCATTTTGGAATGTAGCTCAAAAGACATCTGCAGCAGCTGGAAAGGCCACAGAAGTACCTCACAAAGAGGATTACTGGCCTCAAACAGATGCCCTACACTGACCATCTCAAAAAACTCCAGCTTTACTCCGTAGCATATCGCCTATTCAGAGGTGATCTCTACCTAACATATAAAGCTATGTCAAACCCAGAGCTGTTGGACATGCTGCACCTAAAGAAATCCCAATCCCTCCGAGCTACATGCTCTAGGGACCTAAACCTTGTCACTACAATAAACAGGGCATGCTAGAGGGATAGATGCCTGCCCCAGAGACTTCCCATACTCTGGAACAGGCTACCCATCTATGTCATGCAAAGCTCCTCATTAGCCCTCTTCAAGAAAAATCTTGACAAGTGGATGGGAATAGGAAATACACCCCAGGGATCACTTCTGTGGCTCTGCTCAACAGGGGCACAGGAAAATAACTTTCTTGGGTGGCGTAAGCCAGGGAACCTTGTTGGCTAGGCTTACGTAGGCCCTTGGGCCAATAGCCTAGTACCTCCCTATGAATACTTCAAGTATATCAACTCACTCTAATGTCAAAACAGTAATAACGTATAACCGTTTGCAGAAAAAGCTAAGTATATGCTTGATATGAATTATGTGCTTCTACATTAACATTTTTCTGCCAAACTACAATATGTTTTCTTAGATATCTAGCATTCTTAAAGCTTTAGCTTTGTAAGATTTTTCTTTGTACACAATTTCTTTCCGCTCAAAATCAAGTGATGACTGAAAACAGTCATATGTGCAGATCCCGGTTAATTTATTAACATTTGATTACCAGTAAAGTCCGACTGGATAGGAGCCTATTTTCAACAGAGGCCTGGAGAGAAAAGCTCCCAAGTATTGCAAAAACATTTTAACAACAATAATTTTAGTGTCTTCAAAAATAATGCAAAACATCTACAGTTTAAATAATTATACCAGAGACAATGTGAAAACATTGGTTAAGAATAGATGCAACTTATAGGACAATGATTTAGTATTTAATTATTTAAACTGACTAAAATTTCTGTAAAGATAAGTCAGTATAATACAAACAGGAACTGCAATATGAAGAAAGAGAAAAAACAGAGTTATGGCATATTTAGAAAGAGTCAGGGGAGACAAATTAATTGAATTAAGGATGCGAGTGAAGAAGGGAGAGTAAAGAGGTGTAACGCAAGAAGAGGTATTTGTTCATCTTTAGGGATATAGTTTATCCTGGTGTTGAGCAAGAACAGAGGCAGACATCTTTTAGGAAGTCTTTCAGAATGGTTTTACTGGACTGAAAGGAGAGTACTGACCTGAAGGATATATGTAAGGAGTTCCAGGCCTTAGCAACATGATACAAGTACACACTATGCCAAGCAGATTTGATAGGTTTGTGGACAGAGAGGAGTTTTTTGGCAAGTGGATCATGACAACAGAGTAGGAACATAGTTGTGTAGAATGGTATTTACTGCTGGACAAGCAGATGGACTCTGGATAGTTTTATAGGTGGTAAGAAGCTGTATGTTAGTTGATGGGTTAGCTCTAACTAATTTAGGCTTTTAATACTTCACAGTGATGGGTTCTGAAAGGAGTATTTACTGCAAATGTAACCCTTTTATTATAGTATTGTTATGTTTTGCTTTTTGTGATGCCTGCAGGTTAGTAAGGATGGGAATGCCATAAAGAAGTCAAGGGAGGAGGTAAGTATTGGCAAGTTTAGTTTTAATTGTGTTTGAGAGTTTTCGCTCTGTAAAGCAGCCCTAGTTTTTGGTGAGTTTTTTTTAAAGCACATTTTAAACATGCAGGTCAGATTATCATCCATCCCTAATGATTTGCTATGGGAAGTGACTTCAATAGTCATATTATTAAAAAAGTGGATTTTAAATTTTATTTTTTTTCAAGAGACAGGGTTTTAAGGGGAAAAAAAGCATTTTTTGGGGGGGTGATACCAAGTTGTGAGTTACAAAGCCATGTTTTAGTGCCTGTTAAAACTTTCTAGGCAATTTTTTTTTTAGATGTGCCAGGATGCTTGATGTGCATACGAGTGTGGAGCCATCTGCATATTGTATTAGGGAGTCCAGCAGAAGTACAACTGGATCTACCAGCACCACACTCCCCTCAGCTCTTCAATTAAAGAGAGAGAGAGAGACAGATAAATAAGTCGATAGCTACACTGTGATCAGCTTATTACAGTTGGACCTACAACCCCCTAGCTCTTCCACTGAAGAGCAAAAACAAATCAACAGACAAACAAAATGCACATTTCTTCTACTGGCACACCAACCAAGTGGTGGCCAGATGCACGATGTGTCCTTCCCCCACCTGTCCCAGCCATTTAGGTAACGTTTCTGTGCCCTGCTTCCAATCCTTATAATTAATTCAAACTTTCTTCTTTAAACTGTAGCAAACTATTGTTACAGTTTATACCTGCCTGCACAGAGTGCTACTGTGCTCATGTTTTAGTTTACAAAAAAAAAATTACTTTTAAACTGTAGCAAACTCTTTGCTACAATGTAGCTAGCAGTGTCCTACAGTTTAGACTATAAATGGAGCACTACAGCACTCTGGTTTGACCACAAATACAGCACTGGCTTTTAACAAACGAAATGCAAACAGCAATTCCAATATGAAGTGAGAGGGAAAAAATGGTTATGGCATATTTAGGTAGAGCGTCAGGGGAATCAAAATAATTGAAGTAAGGAAGTGAGTGAAGAAGGGGGAGTTAGATGCATGACATGCACCCACAAGAAGTCACTTTGTGGAGGGGTGGAAAGTGTTGGTGAGAATGTTAAGGAGGAGAGGACCAACGATAGAACCTTGTGGTACACTGGTGGTGACTGGGAGGTATGGAGAGAGGCTGGAGTGCCATTTTACTGACTGATGCCTATTGGACAGGTAGCTTTTGAACCACAGAAGTCTGGGCTGAGATAGACCTAGTGAGGACATCTGAAGTAGAAGTTCACTGTGGCAAACTGTGTCAAAGGCTTTAGACAAGTCTAGAAATAAGAAGAGACTAGTTTGTTGTTATCCCTAGCTTTATTGGCAGTATCAATAAAGATTTGAAGTACAGTGTTAGTACTATGGCAGGGACGGAAGACGTGTGGGGGACACAAGTTCTTCCTGAAGGAAATAGTTTACCTGCAATCTTAGCCTTTTGTTCTCTTTATGGCAATAATATTTACTTATGTTATTCAAAAACAATTACTAAAACTAACACTATAGTTAAAATTACTTTTTATGTATTCCTAAAGGTTTTTTTTACTAAATGATTTTTTTTTAATTAACCAAGTAAGGTGTACAACATAAACTCATCAGTTTACTTTTATATTGAAAATCTTAATGTAGGATTGTCTTGCTGGCAAAAGGGAGTTATTTTGGATTAAATAAAGATTGGTTCTTCATAACATAATAAACCTAAGACATAAACAGCAATGCTCTGACTTCACACAAAATATTACATACTCATCCTGAACACATTGCCAGCATATTAGTAGACAATTCAGCTCAAACTTTACTCCCATATCCCCAAATTTTTCACAGTGTATTAGCATGCCTAAGTCAACCCTCAAAATCACACAAGAGCCCTGAAATATATGATGGGTTGTCTTCTGTTTAGCACAACACAATGCCTGGTTGACGCCATATTACATTTATTCAATCTCAGCCTCTCCACTAGATTTGTGTCAGAGGAAGGGAGAAATGCTACAGTCAGCCAACTCCACAAAGTCGCACCCATGAACAAGCAACTGCATATCTATCGGTCTCACTAGCCTTATCTGTAATGTTGTGAAGTGCATTTTTGATGGCTTCATAAACAAGGAATATAGGCAGTCTTCAATACACAGACCTGGACCAGTATGGGTTTGTAAAGGGCAGATCCTGCTTCATAAACTTGTGAACTTTAAGTAAATCACTAAGACGTTAGACTCCGATAAAGAGGTTCACATGGTGTGTACATGGATTTGGTTAAAGCCTTTGATATCACTGCACACTCAAGCATCACTGAGGTCCAGTTAAATGTAAACACCTATGTTATGCGCTTCACAGCACACTGGCTCAGGCAGAACCTTGTCTGTTAATGTTCAGGCACACTCTCCACTAAAAGAGTGGTCATCAGCAGCACCTTTCAGACATCAGTCCTCTGTGGTATCTACTTCTCTGATGTTGCAGCAGACACCAAAAGCCTGTGGCTGATGAAATTTGCCAATGTCTGCAAACCCAAAGCTTTCATAAATACCCCAAATGACTTGCATATTCTCCAAGAGGGCCAAACCCATGCTAACAAGTAGTGCTTGAACCATGGCCACAAACTAAACATAAAAAAAATGCATCTGTGTGCCCTTTGGCAAACGTATTCCTAATGCATAGGAGACACCGACCCCCCCCATAAAAATTAACTCACTCATTAGGGACTTGGGCACCTTCATTGACAATGAACTATCATTTGTCCACCATATGACCTATATTACTAGGAAATTCCCTGCTGAGTGAGGAAAGTAAACCTATATTTTTGTCTGTGACTGATAGTGGAGCAGGTAAAACAGAAAGCGGCTCTATCTCTTCTGTTTTAAGAAATCTGATTGGCATGGTGTTTTTGTTCTATGTGAGAGGTGGACACTTAGGTTGCACATTTCACATTTTTTCATTGCTTAATTGTCTCTTGATTGATAATTTAATACACAGTGAATTTCTGGCCCTTTGTCTTTTGCTGAAAAGATTTCAAGCCTGCATACACTGAAGAACTGCTGGAGATTCCCTGCTAGTTTTTCCCACCCTCTCCTGTTTATCAATTTGCTTTTTAAACCTGGTGATTTTAAGCTGCCCACCCTTACTGTAAATAGGACTTAATAAGCTCCTCCTTTTCTACACTGCTAGTGATGTACTGAATTATTTACTTGCCTTTCCTTGTGCTTGTATTGAAAAAGTGCATTTTGCCTATCATTGTCTGTTCTACTGATTTACTCTCAATGAAATTCATTATCTAGCTAGTTGTTGGATAAAGCAGGGTATTTTTACTCTCTAGCAAGCACTTGTTTTTACATCAAGAGGTCAGTGGATTTTCTATCTAGGCACTACGAGGTAGCCTGGTCTGTTTAGGTTGGGGAAACACTTGAGATTTCTGCATGCAGTTTTATTGGCTGCAGGGATTATTAAATCAGCTTATTTTGTTTTTACAGCCTTTACAAATTCTGCACAATTAAGTGGCCCTTGGCTCATTTATACAAAGCAAAGTACTTTTTATTGAATCATCACATTTTTAAGCTGTTTAAGGGACAACAACGGGATTCTATTACTAAATGCTCAACTTCTCTGTCCTTTTTCTCCCCATTTACTGTCCCTGTAATGAATAAACAACAATATAACATTTAAAATATTTTTAATAGACTGTTTCTCTCCAATAGAACAGTACCTTACTGCACTGTGGTGGTTTCACTTTCAAAAAAACTTTTATTTAGCCTGCAGTCTCCAATTCATTTATGTCATCAAGGCCACTGAATACAGGTAGCTTTCTGGACACTTCCCTCCCCAAACTGTCATCACCAGACCATCCTAAAAACCCATCCATGCTGTAATGTCATAGATCCCTGGTCCTTCCCCTACCCATACAGAAAGTAAAGGCTAGAACAAGGAAACAGTACAGGAGTCAAGTCTCCTGCTGTGAGCTGTCAATCACAGCAGGTAACAGCTCAAATTACTCTTAGCACTTTGGCAGCTACGGAAGTGAGGTATGAAGGGGAATGGGAGATGAGTCAAAGTAGTACAATTCAGGCTTCACAAAATACTTCAGTTTAGCCATTCTAAAAAGCAGCAGCAGTAAAAAGCAATTTGAAAGTCTGTTCTGTGACATTTGCACTGTTTGTGTATTAAGTAGTCTTTGAACTGCATTAAATGTTACTTATAACTGACTGACTGAAAGACAGCAGTGTATGTATGCAAACTCAATACAGTGACAGGAGTTTTAGGAAGAAAGAGGCCGGTGTTATGTAATTATTATTATTTTTTATATATACAGACAAGCACTGCATTGTGGAATACCTAGAGGCAGACTAACAATCAGAATTACTTCAAGATGCCAGACCCCATGTGGTCAGACTCAGAAATTATGTATAAAATTATTTAAAAACCTGAAACCCTTACAAGCTTTTCTGCTGCTCTAGGTGCAACTCAGTTGTGCACTGAGCTGCACTGCCTTATTGATAAACCAAGCATAGGTCTCACTTGTAGTCTTGGCCTTACCAGCACAGTCCTGTCAAATTAACCCATTCCCTTTTCTAATAAACATACAGTAACAGCCTGCTGTCATGAATGGGCAACTTCCCATTATCTCTCTGGCCAGCCTGGTAGACATGGGCATCCTGAGGCAATGCAGCAATTGTCTCATGTATACTGACAACCACTTACTCCTGGAACCAACAAAAATACTTTCTGTGAGAGATGTAGTTACACTACGAAACTGGAGGCAAGACTCCCAGGATGTCAGCACACACACACACACACACACACACACACACACACACACACACACACACACACACACACACACACACACACACACACACACACTAAATAAGGAAATGACATAAACCCGCATATGCAGAAGTACTCACGAGTAACTTACCAAAAGATGAGGCCACACACACACACACACACACACACACACACACACACACACACACACACACACACACACACACACACACACACACACACACACACTAAATAAGGAAATGACATAAACCCGCATATGCAGAAGTACTCACGAGTAACTTACCAAAAGATGAGGCCTCCCACACAGAAACCACTTACACACAATGGAAAAAACAACCACAACACACACACACACACACACACACACACACACACAAATAGGCCCATAGCACCACAAAAACCTAATGTATTGATCATAAGTGATTCCATTGTGAGACACACGGATTTTCCCCTCCCCAGGCTGAATAAGAAATCGGTTAAGGTTAGCTGCCTGTCAGGTGTCGGTATCCATCAAATCACTCAACCACAAGTACCAGTCATAGTCCATGTGGGAGTGAATGACTTCATATGTACCTCACTGGACTATATGAAGAGAGACATGACTGAGCTTTCAGATTGTGTGTCACAGGCAGGTATAAGCCTAGCCTTAAGAAGCATTCTACCTTCTCCAAAAACGATGCCATAATACAAACAAAAAATGATTGACTAACAACTGGCTTAGCTTCTGGTGTCAGTCCAAAGGGATCCGATATCTGTCAGCCTGGGAAGACATGGCTGACAGGCCACACTGATTTCCCAGAGATGGTCTGCACCTATCTCCTCTAGGCTTTTGAACACTGGCAAATGCATTAGCCACCCCTATTGTGCCTTTTTGGGCAGTGTCAAAATAACCAACCTCCCAATATAAAATCTTCCCTAGATAAACTCAAGGTACTGCTGCTTAATGCTAGGAGTCTAAACAAGAAACTGTACTCCCTGCAAGTACTCATCACTTTGGCAGATACTGAATTGTGTGCAATCACTGAGACATGGTTCAGATTCATGGAAAGCACCCCAGCTATGCAGGGCTACAATGCCTTTCATATGTTCAAACCACAATCTAAGTAGGAAAAAACTCAAGGAAGTGGTGTATCCATCTTCCTCAAGGATAAGTACACCTTCAGACTAGTCAAATAGTATGATTCTCTTGAGATACTCCATGTCCAATTAACTACAGGCAAAGACCCTTACCACAACATAGCTAGCTACAGTTTCTCCACCAAGAAACAGAAAAAGCATACAGTATACCTAAACTTAGTGGAGTCACTTGTCAAAGAGCCTAACTCCTTACTCATGGGTGAGTTTAATTATCCTACAGGACTGGGAAACATACACGACTACAAACATGCTGGCTCAGAGGTTCTTGGACTTTGTCAATGCAAATGCTCTGGAACAGCTAGTCAGCACACTCAGAAGAGTCTCAAATTTCCTGGACACAGTACTCACCAACATGGGAGAGCACTGCACCCCCACCCCCATGTGATGCCCTCCGGTAAGATCAGACCATAAATCAGTCTTGCTCGATGTAATTATAAGACCAGATACCCCATAAAGCTCAAAAATGCTTAAGAATTTTTTAAAGACAAACCACCTTCTATTAAGTGATGGTATAAAAAGTTCCAACGTCCCCTTGAATGCAGATAACATGGACTCCTATGCAGAGGTGTACACCAATGGCCTGTATAACCATTTAAACAGTTATATAGCATTGGCTGTACCTGACCAGATTAAAACAGAGTCTTGCCAAAAAGTCACCCTGGTGGGCTCCTAGTATAAACAGGCTATACAACAACAGAAAGAAACTAATAGGTTCATAGGTAGGTACTAGGCTAGTGGCCCTAGGGCCTATATAAGCCTAGCCACAAAAGGTACACTGGCTTTCACCACCCAAGAAAATTATTTTCCTGTGCCCCTGTTGAGCAGAGCCACAGAGGTGATCCCCGGGGTAAATTTCCTATTTCCCATCCAGTCATCAAGATTTTTCTTGAAGAGTGCTAATGAGGAGCTTTGTTTGATATAGATATGTAGTTTGTTCCAGAGTATGGGAAGTCTCTGGGACAGGAATCTATCCCTTCAGCATGTTCTGTTTACTGTGGTGACAAGGTTTAGGTCCCTAGAGCATGTAGCTCGGAGGGATTGGGATTTCTTTAAGTGGAGCATGTCCATCAGCTCTGGGTTTGACATAGCTTTGTATGTTAGGCTGAAATCGCCTCTGAGTAGGCAATATGCGACGGAGTCAAGCTGGAGTTTTTTGAGACGGTCTGCATAGGGCATCTGTTTGAGGCCAGTATGTCCAAGAACAAGAGGGAACTGGCTCAGCAGAGGCAGAAATCCCTCTCTAGCTTAAACAAACAAATTAGAGATCTTGGCAAGTCCTCCAAAACTAACTATGAAGCAAAAATAACCTCCCTAGCTAAAGATAATCACAAGACATTCCTTAACTACGTCCAGAATCTAAAACTGAAAACCCAGCTATGCACTGAACTGGTTGTGGATAGCACCACACATACTCAACCGGAAGTAATAACCAACCTGCTCTCTGATAAATTTTGAGCAATCTTCACAAACCTGTCCCCTCCAGTCATCCCCAAAGTACACCTGCTACCATTCCTCAGCCTATTATCTCAAGACAGCAGGTCATCTTGGTACTCTCCAATGCAGAAAACACAGCATCACTGGGATGAGACAATGTCCCAGGTTGCCTTTTAAACAACTTAAAACATGACCTAGCAGACCCACTTGTATCGCTGTTTAACCACAACCTGCGAACTGGCTATGTTCCAGTGGAAAGGAGGACAGCAATGGTAATCCCTCTGCACAAAGGGGGACCATCAACCAACCCTGGGAATTATGGGTCCATAAACTTGACTAAAGAATTATTATGGACCTTATTAACAAGGACACAGTTAATCTACAAACTCTGGATCCAACCCAGTTCGGATTCATTAAAGGTAGATCATGCCTATTAAACAAGGTTGACTTCTTCAAGAAAGTCACTAAGGCCATGCATATCTTGACCTAGCCAAGGGATTTGACACAATCCCTTACTCGGGTATTGGAGAGAAAATCTCTTAATTGGGACTTAACCCCTACATTACTAGAAGGGTAGCCAACTGGCTCACCAACAGGACACATACGTCAAAGTGTGTGACTTCACCTCTAGCAAATGACCAGTCACCGGTGGCATACCACATGGTTCTGTGCTGGGCCCCTTACTGTTTTGAATTTATTTCTAAGAAGTCTAGGCAAACATGGATGGCCTGTGGCTGACAAAATTCTCTGATGATTGCAAATTGGGAGCAATCAATGAGTCTCCCACTGATGTTAACATACTGCAGACAAATGATTGGTGCCAAAGCCACGGATTAAAGCTAAATGCAAAAAATGCGGGTTCCGGCGTGTAGCTCGCAAGACATTTCCCTGCGAGCTACATCGCCAAAACCAAATGGTTGCAGCAGCACTTTGCCATAGAGCAATACCACTAAAAAGCATTGCTGCTGCTGCAGCTGTAAACTATGAAAGAAAATATTCTACCTGGTGGTGATCCTTACAGACAGCTGCCTGTCTGTATTCAAGCAGAGACAGCCATACCCGATGTGCAACACACATTACTTATTCTCATTCAGGAAGTCTTCTAAAATCCGGTTGGTTTCCTTTTAACAGATTAGCTGAACATCTCTGTACTTGTACTCTGCAGAAAAAGAGTATGGAAGACAGACACATGGAACCCAATAAAACAAAGAAGGAAACCTCAGAGACCTACTTTCTACTACAAGGAAAACAACTGTGCAGTCTGGGTTGTCCACGTGGTCTTCTCCTGTGGCTAACTGTATTCTCTTTTCTTGCTTTTGTTTAAATAATGTTTTTGCATTTTTTTTTTGCTTAGTTGTTTTAAAAGTAAAAACAATACAGTTGTTTTTGGTGCTTTGTGCCAAATCCAGAAAGCTAAAATGCTAAATTTAGTATTCTGTGCTGACAAAACATACCTTTCAACTATACAAATTTTCGCAGAATGTCCAGATTATTGCCTCACATTTTTGGTCCGTTTTTCATAAAATTGTGGTTTTCTGGCAAATTAGTTGTACATCACTAAAGACTGAATTTAGAAAAATGACAGACATACCCTTCAGAAAATTCACGCCAATGCAATACCTGCTATTCTATCAACTTTCTAAGTTTCTAAGATCAATATTTAAAAATTGTCCCCATTTTTGAGCCTTTGTCCCACTTTTATTTATGGCTTTGTCCAGATATTTTGCTGTAAGAGGTTGAGAGTTATAATTGTCATTAGTAATGTCAATCCTCAATGATTTGCGAGAAAACTAAAAACGAGGAGCAGACCATAAATATAAGACAAAAATCTGGACATTTGTGAAGTATGACATGTTCCAGGTTAAAATAAAAACTGGCACAACATTATCTCCCTCATTGAGACAAATTCTCTTAGGACAAAGTTACAGCATCTAATGGAAGTTAAGGTGTTCAAGTGGGACAACTTATTAACCAGAAAGTGTGCCCGATAACCATCCAAAGGAACTACAGAAGCACAGAATGACAGGATAGCAAACAGTACATATGTTATGATCATACATACATGTTTCAATAACAATGAAACTGGATAAAAGTTGGCAGTTAAGGGATTAAGATTCATTGTTTTTTTTTTTTTCCTGGCAGGGGCTGATGTACGGCATATCTGGGGTGAGGTGTGACCAAAAAATATTAAAAACTAAACTACCAAGACTGGACTTGGGGCAGCAAATCAGTCCAGAATAGATTAATTAGCAAAACTGCACCAACCAAAATACTCAACAGATAAACGTTTCAAAAAGTGAAGCAAAACTCTATACGTTTAACAAGCGACAACCTGGAAACTGATTTTCTTTTAACAGAAGAAGAAAACCGGCACAATTTATAATTTTAACTTTACAAGCTTTATACAGACCCCCGCCCCTCCCGCTCTGTTTGATCTACCTTTCAAACTGTATAAACAAGACACACTTGTTTTATACTGTGTATGAGTTTTAAGATCTAACTAAGTAAACATCTTCAAATAGTTTTTAAAGTCTGAAATAGTTCAGGAGAGTCTGCTGTTACAGAATACATCAGGTGAAAGTCCATGTGTAGTTACATGCTCCTGTAAAGTTTCTTTGTTGTTATTAGTTATGCTCACCCATGCATGGACAATACAGGATATAACCGCTTTCATCCCAAAGGATGCCACCCTCGACAAAACATAACTGAAGTAAAACAAGTTGCAAAAGCCGCAAAACACCTAAGACATCAGCAGACATCCTGTATATACAAAAGTCTCACTTAGCAGCCATGAAATATTTTAAATCCCCACAATCCTCTGCGCAAGAGGCGATCAGTAACGCGTTACTGCCGGGCACGCAATATTGGAAACAAAGTTCCGTTAAGTTTTATGTTAGAAGGGGTACGTACAGGATTATTGTCTTCAAATAGCCAGTTTTTATACAGAGACATGACATTCTGAGTAGGGCAAAGAACATGGGATTGGGGAGTCACTTCAGCAATGACAATCCTGTTGAGGCAATGTTTACACCACCGGGTCTTCTGCAATGACAGTCTATTTTTGAGTAAAAGTATTATTTGTCCTAAAATCTCAGTACTGCTTTCGCATTTCGTTCCATTTTCTTGCCCGCAGGATGCAAATACCAAAATTAGTACTACTGTGTGTGTGTGAGGGATTATGTTTCAGTTCTTGGAAACCTAATTGCAAACGTACCTAAGCTAAACATACCCAACTGTCCAGATTTTTGCAGAACGTCCATATTTTTGACTCGTGTTTTTGGTCTGTTCCAAATAAAATATCTGTTTTTCTGGCAAATTACTGAGTATTGTAGTCACTGAGATTACTGCAAAATGGCCTGAGGTTTTACCACAAAAAATATTTCTTAAGTTTTCTTTGATAGTTGCATAAAACAGTTGTTTTTACATGAAACGCCTACATGTTATATTAAGTAGCATAAGCAACGCAAATGCCACAACTGTGAGCTTTTATTTGGGCAAAAATGTAAAGTTTTGTACTTTGCACTGGCCTTAGGTATGTTTTATCCAGGAAAATCTCACATTTCTACAAAAAAATGTCCCACTTTGGGCATTTTAAAAGGTGGCAACATTGCTAAATAATTGCATACAGTTGAGTTTCCAACTTCTGTTTTTTCAGAAAATGCATGTTAAAACAAACCCTTATTTTCTAGCACCTTTCTAAAGTTTATAAGAGCAATAATCAAAATCTGCCTCTATTTTAAATTTGGCCTTTGGCCCTCATTATTTTAGGCTTTGTCCAGATTTCTTGTGCTAAGAGGTTGAGAGGTATGATTGCAAATCTTAGGTCACTGAGGACCAAGGAAGGGTATGTTTACTGTTTTGTGTTGTCCTTAAAACTAGTTATTTCTTGCATCCATAATCCTTTCCTTCACAAACATAAAATGCATTTGTCATTATAATCAAAAAACGTACATCACTGCACACAGTAAAACATTGGGGGTGAAGTTATTTTTCCTGACAGTTTTGTCTGATTGACTTATTTGTATGAGTGATTAGTAGGTTAAGATATACTTACTTTATTAGATTTTATACATGCACAAATTCTTATTCTACACTTGCATCTTTTGGTTTGCGAATCCCTGCCAGACATTCTCTCCCTACTCAATCTACTGACCTGCACCCCTCTTTCCAACAGTAGCCCCCATGTAACCCATTTAGTCTATGTCAGCCCCCCGCCCCCCCAAACAAGCTTTATTGCTTTGGTTAGTCGGAAGCTAGAAGCAGTGGAAGCAGATTACAGGCTGTTAACAAATATTGTTTTTAATTTATTTTGCCTTAGACCTTTTGGACAGGGGACAACTGATGTCTTCAAATAAAAAAAAAAAGGTGGGGGATGGTGCTGCAGGCTGCAACTGAGTGGCTGGAGGTAACCAGAATGAGGTTAGGGCTATATCCTTCCTTATAACACTCTTGTAATAACTGACAATAATGACTATCTTACTCTTGCTCTGTCCAGCACTAGGGCTGTACCTCACTACAAGAATACAGCAAAATATACTGGCTGTGCAGTGGTGTAGCAGTCAGCATTGTTGCTTTACAGCAAGAGGTTCTCTGGTTCGATTCTCGGCTAAGATATCCTCTGTGTGGAGTCTGCATGTCCTCCCTGTGTTTACGTGGATTTCCTCAGGATATTCCAGTTTCCTCCCCTATCTGATAGACATGTGTCTGGAGCGTTTCTCTCCAGTAAACAAAATGTTAACTAAATAAAATTTTACAAACACAAACACAAATGCAAAGAAAGCTAGTGCACTTCCTTAATACAAATAAATAGAAAATAGGAAGAAAGATAATGAATATTATTTGTCCTTTTTGTTGGCTGAGCTCCAAAGTCTTACCTAAATAGTAAAATAAAGTAAACTGACAGGTTAAATGGCTACATGAGACCATTCCTTGCAATAACTTGCGGCACAAGAGTGCTTGAAAAGCCAGAATAATGGGTGATCAAAGGTAACAAATCAAGGACAGATTTAGATCAGCATAATGGCTTATAGAAGGCTTTCTGTGTCTCACAGAATCAGGATTTGAGGTTAAGTCCTGGCCTCCATCCACAGTCTTGTGTGGTATTTGCATCTTTTAGTCTGGTAGAGGACTAAAGCTATGATCTGTTAAGAAGCTGCTTCCTGTGGTACAGAGTTTAATTCCTCAGCCTTCATTTGCCTATTGTGTGACCCTGAGCAAGTCACTTAACCAGACAGCACTTTGGGGAAATTTGACTAGGCTCCTCAGTGGTCTCCTGAGCTGTTTGCCTTGTAACTCCATAAGAACCTAGCATAACAGATTTTGCATTAACATGCATTTTCTGAAAAATATGAAGTCTGAATCTCACAAATCTCAAATGTCTGTCATAATTTAGTGACTGCAATCTTCAATGACTTGCCAGAAAACCACAAATTTTATGATGAACGGACCAAAAATGGAAAGCAAGAATCTAGACACTGCAACATTCTGCACAGATGAGAGGTATGTATAAGACCAGTCACAAATAACGGTGAAGTTCTTTCAGAGGTGATGTAAAACATTCCATTAAAATTAATTGTAGTTTAAAGAAAAAATAAATAATATTCTTCATGTCTGTTGCTGAAATATTCTTAAAGTTTTCAGCTTAAGTTTCCTTCATGAAATGCTAAACTTCTCACTTAATGGCAATGCAGCACACATTATGGAACATCTGCCTGAATGAAAAATGATAATCCCTTGAGTCACTGGGGAGAAATTTATATTTAACATATTACATGGTGTTCATCTTGCTATTTGAAAAGAGTGGTTCCTGGATTCTGCTCAGAAAATATATAATCAAATGTTCAAAATTACTTTACCCTAAAAGCTCTAAGAAAAACTTATTCATCATTCTTTGATTTGTTAGCCAACTGAAAAATAAATAGGTAAGCACATTCATTTGAAAGAGCAATCCAGGAGCACTGATTTGATTATGTGATGTAGATTCATATCAATGGTGAGGATGCAGGGAGTAGAGATGACGAAGGTGGATGAGTGTAAGTACTTGAGGTCAACAGTTCAGAGTAATGGTGAGTGTGGAAGAGAGGTGAAGAAGAGAGTACAGGCAGGATGGAGTGGGTGGAGAAGAGTGTCAGGAGTGATTTGTGACAGACGAGTATCAGTAAGAGTGAAAGGGAAGGTCTACAAGAGAGTACTGAGACCATCTATGTTGTATGGGTTTGGAGACAGTGGCATTGACAAAAATGCAGGAGTCAGAGCTTGACGTGGCAGAGTTGAAGATGTTAAGATTTGCACTGGGTGTGACAAGGATGGACAGGATTAGGAATAAGTATATTAGAGGCTCAGCCCAGGTTGGAAGGTTTGGAGACAAAGCCAGAGAGGCAAGATTACATTGGTTTGGACATATGTTGAGGAGGGATGCAGAGTATATTGGGGAAAAGATGCTAAGGATGAAGCTGTCAGGTAACAGAAAAAGAGGGAGGCTTAAGATAAGGTTTATGGATGTGGTGAGAGAGGACATGCAGGTGGTTGGTGTGACAGAGCAAGATGCATAGGACAGGAAGAAATGGAAACAGTTGATCTGCTGTGGCGACTCCTAACGGGAGCAGCCGAAAGAAGAAGAAGAAGATTCATATCATGCTGTTGAAAACTGATGGAATCAAAACAAGACTCCACGGTAAAGCTCATTATCAGCTCATGATGATTGCTATAAAGGCATTATTCTTAATTGTATCCATTGCACACAAGAGATATGATGAGCCCTAACCATCTTAATAAATAAATTTCAATGCCCTGGATCAACTTATACCCCCAACAGGGGTAACAATATCCTAGACCTAGTCATTACCAAAATTAGTGTTTTATACCTGAAGTCAACTCCTTGTTGGTCAGATCCGACCATAAGCTAATCACCCTAGAAATCCCCCCCCCCCCCCATTAAGGAAACCATGGTAAAAAATTTCTCAAAAGCCAACTTCATGCTTCTTGAAACAGAAGTGGCGAACTTCATGACACCCATGCAGATGAACAATACAGTTATGACTGCTGAATCCTACACAAATGCACTCTATAAGTACTTACACGAATGAATGGATCGTGCTATCCCAAACAGAACCAAGATGCTATTCTCCAAAAAAAGGAAGCCAATCTGGTGGTCCCCTGCCATAAACAAACTCTACAACAGAAGGAAGTAATTGCTGCAAAAGAGAGTAAAATCCCATGAGTGGAGGATCTCCCTGGTCAGCCTCAGTAAGAAGCTGAGATCCCTTATAAGATCCTCTAAAGCTAGCTATGAAAACAAAATCACCACTGATTCTAGGGACAACCACAAAGCATTCTATAGCTATGTCAAGAATCTCAATGGCAACACCCAGATCTTCTCTGAGTTACAACACAACGGCATGAAAATTACAGAACCAACTGATATTGCCAGCATCCTGGCAGATAGGTTCAGTGCTAACTTTACCCCCCTCACCCCCTAAAGGGCCCATATCTATACAGGAAGAATACAGAGTCTCTGTAATCGCAAATACGCAGGTAAAAGATGCACACTCTAAAGCCAAAATCACAGAATCCATTGCACCGGACAACATCCCAGACCGCATTTTACACGAACTTCAGAATGAACTGGCACCCCACCTAAGCACCATGTTCAATTATAGCCTCACATCAGGCTTTGCGCCCACTGAATGGCGCACAGCAACAGTTATCCCACTCCACAAAGGGGGAGCCACTACTGATCCTGGGAACTATCGCCCTATTAGCCTGATGAGCCTGGTCTGTAAGGCCATGGAATGTATCATTATGGAACTCATAAATAAAGACAGTGGTAACCTCCAAACTCTAAACCCCACCCAGTTTGGGTTTGTGAAAGGCATATCATGCCTCTTAAACCTGATCGACTTCTTTGAGGCAGTCACCAAAGCTGTAGATGAGGGTAAGGTAGTTCATACAGTCTATCTTGACCTTGCCAAGGCTTTCAACACCATCCCCCATTCTGGAATTATAGCTAAACTCACTAAACTAGGTATAAATCCCTACTTCACAAGATGGGTTGCCAACTGGCTCACTGACAGAACCCACACTGTAAAAGTTGCAGACTCCAAATCTGACTTCAAACCAGTGACAAGTGGAGTACCACAGGGTTCACTCCTGGGACCTCTCCTGTTTGGTATCTACTTCTCTGAAGTACAGGCTAGCACAGAAGGTCTTTGGCTAACCAAGTTCTCAGATGACTGCAAACAAGGAGCCATAGTCGAGTCCCCAAATGATGTGGACATCCTGCAGAAGCGCCTCACTGAGACAGATGCTTGGTGTCAGAGCCATGGCCTCAAGCTCAGTGCCAAAAAGTGCATTGTCATCCCCCTTTGGTAAAAACTCTATACCCATGAACTACCACATAGGCGGCAGCCTACTTAATGCCGAATGTGTGTTAAGAGACCCTGGGACCCAGGTGGACAGTAGTCTCTCCTTTGATAATCACATCGCCGCAGTAGTCAGGAAATCCTTCTACATGGTACACCTCATCACAAAAGGGTTTTCATCCAGGAAAAAAGAGGTCATTGTTCTCCTCTACTCGACACTCATTAGACACATTATAGAGTACAACGCCCCTTTTGGAATGTACCTCACAAGACATCTACAGCAGCTGGAAAGACCACAGAAATACCTCACAAAGAGGATTACTGGCCTCGAACAGATGCCCTACACTGACCGTCTCAAAAAACCCCAGCTTTACTCTGTAGCATATCGCCTACTCTGAGGTGATCTCTACCTAACATATAAAGCTATGTCAATCCCAGAGCTGTTGGACATGCTACACCTAAAGAAATTCCAATCCCTCTGAGCTACACGCTCTGGGGATCTAAACCTTGTCACCACAATAAACAGGACATGATGGAGGGATAGATTCCTGTCCCAGAGACTTTCCATACTCCGGAACAAGCTACCCATCTATGTCAAGCAAAGTTCCTCATTAGCACTCTTCAAGAATAATCTTGATGAGTGGATGGGAAATAGGAAATACATCCCGGGGATCACTTCTGTGGCTCTACTCAACAAGGGCACAGGAAAATAACTTTCTTGGGTGGCGTAAGCCAGGGAAGTTTGTTGGCTAGGCTTACTTAGGCCCTTGGGCCAATAGCCTAGTACCTACCTATGAACTTATGAACCTATGGTATCTCATGCAGGTATACATGGAGACAAACTGCTTGTTATCTGTTTACATTCTCTTTGGGCCTGTGGAATCTTTCTCATGGTGCTTTCTATACATCTACTGGCTGGTGTACAGGTCTTGGCCAAGTCCTTAGTAACGTTATGCCATTAATTTTACTCAGAATCAGAGTCAGTGCTCAGGGCTTTATTCTGATTTACTCCAAAAGAAGTTCTGTAATTGGAAGACTGAAATTTTGCCTGAAAACCAGACGTCTGTCTGATACTGTCCTGTGGTTTAAATGCTATATTCTAAATTTAGAATGCCGTGTGTTGACTGAGGTAGGAGCAGAAAAAATGGTCAAGTATGAAAAGCTGTGGTGGTGCTGCATTGAGTGATGTGCCCTAGTCATCTTTCTTTCACTATTAGGTCCACTAGTTCATCATTACAAGGGCCTTTCTTCACAGTGGTCACTGCAGATGGTGATAAAACACATCATTTGATATATCCACCATTCTTTTGTTTTACTGCGGTATTGCTCTATCTCACCCACCAGCTGCTTTCATGGGCCAGTCCTTTGCTACTGAGATGTTACTGTTTGGGGACTTCCAACTTATTTGTAACGAGTCATCTGAATTACAACCTTGCTGATATGAATTCAGTCAGTGGGCAATCCTTATTGTGATGTATCATTTATGCAAATGTGATGGAGATAATTTCATACCTAATATTTTTTCTGAGCTCAGATAATATAATTTCTGTGCAGACCTTTTTTTCCTATCATTAGTCTTTGTCTATACTTCAGTGTTTGCATTAATAAACTACCCATGCTAACTATTGGATAACTTATGACTACATTTCATACAATGTTCTTTTCCACCAGCATTACTTCTTCCCTAGCTAAGGTTAGCTGAATCCCACTGTGGAGAATATCCTCAGATTATGAGATCCTTGGCTACTTCTCTGTCTGCCTCGTAAGAATAGAGTGTAAATAAATCTCTCCTTGACTGCGCATTCTGATTCATTCATCATTTAGTCGACAGCTCCTTCTAGAACAACAAATCACCAATATACATGTGCCAAGGGCAATTTAATAAAAGCTGGCTTTCCTGCAGACTAACGCTCATGCAGAGATATTTATAAAAAGTTTACAAATAGTAAATCAGACTTTCATAACTTTGATTTTATCTGTTAACCACAATGTAATACTTTCTGAAATATCATTTCGGCTCCTCAAAGCTCTGCCTTCCTGAACCACTGGTGTTCGTCACTTTTGGCACCTATTTGCATTTACAGTTTTTACAATGAGCCTCGTGTGCATAGAGAACTACTTTAACTGATTCTGCTGCATCACACCCTTGTCACACATCTATGAAATTGTGCTCATAATATACTTCCCCATACCCTAGTTAGGAGCCTTCTTTCTGTTTCCCACAGCTGGGAAAATGGAAAATTCTGTAAATTCTCTACTTGTTAAAATCAAACTCCACCCTCAGTGTAAAGTAGCTCTATAAGTCATGTAAATGCCCTTGCATTAAACTGAAACTCTCAATAGAGCAAAACTGCATTACCTATAATTTGAATATACTAGTAACATTTGAATATGATGTTGTGTATTACATACATACCCAGCCCCAGGTTGAACTTAAATATGTTATTCCAAATTGAATAATTCTCACACTTTGCAGTGTATACTCTGGTTATTTTTCATACCATCCCAAATTACACTCAACATGTCAAACTTCATTTCAGTTCAGCTGCTACGTTGTTGGCTGCTTCAGGCACCAATCATCTGGCACAGCCAGAGCCAAAAATGAAATAGCCGCTAACTTTAGCAATCCAACCAAATTCCCTAGAAATGCCATTTGTAGAACTGCAAACAATAACTTTTACAAATATTCTTAAGTCCTCTCAAATAATTTTATTAGGTTTTGGCCTATTGCTGTATTGAGCACTATAGGTATGCAAACATGACTTGGGACATAGTCTTTACCAACCCCTCAACTCTGGTCCCAGTTTAATAGTGTTTTTTCCAAACTTAATCTATCTGTTAGTTACCCTGCCATTAACAGTGCATCTGTCTTCATACACACACACACACACACACACACACACACACACACACACACACACACACACACACACACACATAACCTCTCTAGTTTCTCTTTTTATACAGCTGTAACATATATTTTACCCTGTTGCATAGAAAGAAACCTCCTCTAACAGCAATGAAGATCACCTATACATTTTTAGAGTAATACAAACACCAATAATACAAGTTAAACTGAATAAAAAAATATGCAGTCAGGAAATCTTCTCAGAATGTTTTTTAGCCAAACTATAACATTGCCAGGCACAATACACTCCATTCACCCTCACTGCATTCTGGCTTACTCTGCTTCCCTATCCTATCCTACCCCCATATCCCATTCACCCCCACCTCCTCTAAGTTTCTCAACTTAACCAATCCTCATATACATACTACCAGTTCATAAAAATTCCCTCCTGCCCAAACCTACCTAATCAATAACAACCTCTTACATCACCAGATTACTATAATTGACAAATGCTTTGACCCACCTATAAAACTATACCAATCTACCCAACTTTCTCCACCAAAACCTAACCAACCAATAATGTCCTCTTACATCTCCTTATTACTATAACTGACAATACCTGTTCTCCACTCTTCAACATCTAAACATGCTCAACTTTAAAACATCACATACTCTAGCTCACCACTCCCACCATGATTTAATGTCTCACTCTTACCTCTCTCATACTATTATTATTAACCTGCTCTAAGTCTTACCAAACACAACTCCCTGAATACTTCACCTACTACCAAAAGACACGTTTACAGTGTAACTCCATTCATCCAGCCTATTCAGTATAAGTCCCCACTTATATAAAAATCATTACACTAACCTTATTAAACCTAACATACTATATACCCCCAAAAAAGGTTCAAAGGTACTATCACCATAAAAACTGAAATAACACATTCATATTTGTACTACTGAATTTATTGCTAGCAGGTGACATTCACTCCAACACTGGACCCACTCAGGCACTAAGTTACTCCATAAATAATAAATCTACCCTGTCCAAAAACCTAAACTCCTCCCCTGATAAAATAAGAAATAGCAATAAGAAACTCAGTTTATTCCACATGTACATCAGAAGTATTATAAGCAAATTTCAACAACTACGTGCATGGATAAAATATCACTTCCCTGACATTTTAGCAATAACAGAATCCTGGCTAAAAGTGAATATCAGTAACACAGAAATACTCCGTCCCCTGCCTTTAACATCCTTAGAGCTGATAGATTAAAGAAAATAGCAGGAGGGGTTGCAATAATATACCACAGTAGCATAAACCTATCTCCTTTCCCATCTCCCATATCCTCCTTCCTCAGTGATGGACCACCTCTAAGTAACCTAAAACTCAGCACACACACAAAACTATATGTATGGCAGCCCTTTATATCCCACCCTGAGACAATATCAGGACATTGGAGGGCACCCTATACTAGTTACCTGATAATGTACACACAGACACAATTATACTAGGTGATGTTTATCAACCTACAAATAGTAAAACTACCACCCTTGACTGGTTATTAACAAGTCATCCCAATAATATAAGCTCCCATGGCATCTTAGCAAGCACACTTAGTGACCATCTGCCCATATATGCCTCAAGAGAATGCTATACTTTTCCAAGGGACACACATACAACTCCTCTCAACATTAACAGCTTTTTTTCCCCAAAAATCTTTATGCTCAGAATTAGTCCAAATTAGTCCAGCTGTATCCCGTTGAGTTTTAGCTACTCCTATAGCCTACCATTCACCACAGACAAAAAAAGCAAAAAAACTCTATATGAGCACCAAGACACTTAATACTACCAAACAAACAGCTGAAAAAAGGTGCTGTTCTACAGACAAAAGCAAGAAGCAAAGTGTTCTGATTAACCAACAGCTTTACAAGCTGTTTGACACTAAACAATGCAATTTTTGTGATAGCTGAATATGCTTCTCACTTTCAAAGCTGTCGTTAACAGCTCATAAAAATATATAACAAAAGTTATTATGTACTTTTCTGGTGCCAGAAGAAAATGCACAAGAACCTTATCCTTTTGGTAGTTTTGGAGTGTAAACACTATGGCCCATGCACTACAAGCATGTTATAGCAAGAGACATACATGAGAAATATATTACTGCTACTGAAGATTGCATTGCCTCACCAAACAGATACACACAGCAGCTGTCACCAGAATAAACTAGAGAAACTTTTGACAGCTTTTTATCACACACTTTGCACTGCCACTCAAACAAAAGTGCAGCATACAGTGCATAGCAGCTTTTAAAGCAGTTGGTTGACAACCTGCTCAATATGCTTCAGGCTGTCATCTATATTGCAGCATGAAGTGTGCGACTGACTGCCCTCCTACACTTTTTCTAATTTGTAATATATCGGGAAAAAAAAACTCCCCATGCACAGAGAATTATTACAGGGCTGCATATCATAACTTCAGCTTGTTATATGTTCTTGAAACTGATTACAAAATTCACCTCTTAAACTTTGCTCTCGAATTGGTATTCCCGAAATTCATTTCTTGAATAAATAAACTGACTATGAAGAGTCAATAACCAAATAATAATCCTCCAATTGCTTGTAAATACACCGTTTTGGGGTGTGGTTTATGCATAACTTTCAACCTTCCATCTTCAAAATGAGGAACACTAGCCATCATAATGTGGAATAAATGGGCAAAATGTGGAACGCATTTTAACAGCAGCCGAAAAAAGAAGAAGAAGACTTAACTTCAACTAAGAATGTCATAGGATGGTTAAAAATGCTGATTTTACTTATTTAAAAAAATAATAATATTTATTATCATTTACTATGGATATCAATTTAAAAAATTCCCAACACTGAGTGTGTGATAGACCTTTCAATGTGGAATTTCAAGGAACATGAACTTTTTAAGACCCCAAATGAGGTATATTTGAGAAGTATGGGTTAATATGAAACATGGTTATATTAAACTAATTTATCCCATGATGAAAATCATAGAGAAATTCTGTATGTATATACACCAAATGAATATATGGATGTTTACTTGCCCTTCTTTAAAAGTAGTAAAAAAATGGAGAATGCTAAATACATCAGCATCACCACATCAAACTACCTGCTTATACAGACGTGCTTAATCCATGGACTGAAAATACAGAAATCACATAGTTATCAACTCAAAAAACGTCTGTACTGGGTGATACAGCTGGACTAATTTGGACTAATTCTGAGCATAAAGATTTTTGGGGAAAAAAGCCGTTAATGTTGAGAGGAGTTGTATGACTGACTGCCCTCCTACACTTTTTCTAATTTGTAATATATCGGGAAGAAAAACTCCCCATGCACAGAGAATTATTACAGGGCTGCATATCATAACTTCAGCTTGTTATGGCAGACAGGTTCAGTGCAAACTTCACCCCCCTCTCCCCCCCTAAAGGAGAGATAACTATCCCAGCGGAGTGTAGCCTCCCAGACATCTCAAATGCGCAGGTGAAAGCTGCTCTCTCTAAAGCTAAAAACACAGCATCAGTGGGACCGGATGGTGTCCCCAGCTGTGTGCTACACGAGCTAAATGAGGAATTAAACCCGCACATAAGGCAGCTGTTTAATCTCAGCCTTACCACAGGATACGTGCTCAAGGAGTGGCGTACGGCAACTGTGGTCCCACTCCACAAAGGCGGTGCCTCTACGGACCCTGGTAATTACTGCCCCATAAGCTTAACAAGTCTAGTCTGCAAAGCTATGGAGAGGATCATAATGGAGCTCATAAACAAAGATATAGGGGACTTGCAGACATTGGACCCGACCCAGTTTGGCTTCGTCAAGGGCAGATCATGCCTTTTGAACTTGGTCGACTTCTTCAAAACAGTCACCAAGGCCATTGATGAGGGAAAGGCAGTCCATACAGCCTACCTTGACCTTGCAAAGGCTTTTGACACAATACCCCACTCGGGTATTGTAGAAAAACTTACCAGCTTAAATGTAAACCCATATGTCACAAGATGGGTTGCAAACTGGCTTAAGGACAGAACCCACAGGGTTAGAGTTGCTGGCGCTATGTCAGACTCCAAGCCAGTCACAAGTGGTGTCCCACAGGGCTCGGTCCTTGGCCCCCTATTGTTCGGCATCTACTTCTCAGAAGTACAGGCCAACATGGGAGGACTTTGGCTGACAAAGTTTGCAGACGACTGCAAACTGGGCACCATAGTGGAAAGTGCATCGGACACGGATATCCTTCAGAAGGGACTCATGGAAACAGATAGCTGGTGCCAGAGCCATGGCCTGAAGTTAAACACCAAAAAATGTATAGTCATACCCTTCGGGAAAAGCAAGGTAACCCCAAGCTACCATATAGGTGGCAATCCACTAAGCACCGAAGAGGTTATCAGAGACCTGGGGACCCAGGTTGACAGTGGCCTTTCTTTTGACACTCACGTTGCTAAAGTGGTTAGAAAGACCTTCTACATTGCCCACCTGATCATGAAGGGATTCACATCCAGATCTAGTGAGGTCATTGTTCCCCTGTACTCTTCACTTATCAGACCAATGATCGAGTACAATGCCCCATTCGGGATGTATCTCACCCGACATCTGCAACAATTGGAGAGACCCCAAAAGTTCCTCAGCAAAAGGATAAAGGGACTCCAAAATCTGTCATATGCTGCCAGATTGAAGAAACTCCAGCTCTATTCAGTCGCATACCGTCTGCTCAGAGGTGACATGTGCCTGACATACAAGGCCATGTCCAACCCGGAATTAATGGACATGCTCCACCTCAAAAAATCCAAATCCACCAAAACCACTAGAGCAAGCAACTTAAACCTTAGCACGGATATAAATAGGACATGCTGGAGGGATAGATTTATCACTCAGAGACTCCCTATAATGTGGAATAAAATCCCGGTCCATGTGAGGCAGAGCACCTCGCTGACTCTGTTCAAGAGAAATCTTGACCTGTGGATGGGAGATCGTAGGTTTACCCCGGGAATCATCTCTGTGTCACTGCTGGACAGAGGCACAACAAACTAATGGGCACAGTATTTTTTTATATAAGGGGTGGCATAAGCCACAAAACTTTGGGCTAGGCTTATAAATGCCTTAGGGCAGATAGCCTAGTATAAACCTATGAACCTAAATGTACACATATGACCAAAGCAATCTTACATTTATATAAATGAAAAACATACAAAATGATATCACTTTAGTTGCAAACCATTTACATCACAGACACCATTGAAATAACTGTAGTTGTAAACATTATACATCACATATAAACTATCCAGTCATTGTCAGTTAAGTATTATATGGCTCATTCAAATCCTGCCTCTTAAACCTCATTCCTGCTCTGCAAATATTGTTCCCACAATTCACATTTTTTTCCCTATGTAGTTTGTTCCTACCCTTTTCTAAAGATCCCAATTCCAGTTGTTTTATCTCTGTTACCATATTCACTACTTCTAATAAAGTTGGTCTAGACTTTGATTTCCATTTTCTAGTAATTACTTTTTTGGCAGCTGCTATAATTAGACTCAGCAAGACTTTACTTTGTCTAGGCAATTCTAACTCTGTAGCATAACTCAAAAAAATCATTTCCCCAGTCAGTCCAACCTGCTCACTCAGCATCTCTGACTTATTGTCACTCGTCCCTCTCTATAATAGATGATGAACAGGCAGGGTAGTTTGTTTATATGCTTTAGTACACAGAAACACATCCAGATGGACAGCAGCTTTACAAAATATAAATTAACTGATTAACAGACAGACTACACAGACAAAAATGCTTATATCTCAACAGCTTACTACAAAATGGCAGTCAGGCTTGCACGTGCTCAGTATTTATACACTGGTCCAAGCCACTAGAAAGCTTCTTAAAGCTGTACACACACACTGATCTACATCCTCCCTCTTAAATAAATTCTCTTCAATGAAATCACATTGGAATAAGACATGCAATAATATACAGACATCAGAAACAAACACATTGTTCATGTCCAAGTTGCCGTGTATCTGTAACATGGTCTGGAAATACGACCTGATCTAGTAACATAGTATTCAGAACTGGGTTTAGCAACAGGGACAGTCTTCAGTGAACAACTTGTATTAGGAACTTTGGGATTCATTTCAGGAACAGGGATATTTACTGGAACATCCTCAGGAATTGGAACGCTGGACAACTCGCTCTGAGATAAAGAGTCTTTTTCACAGGCTAGGTGCTGTGGTACAGGCTCTGACACTGGCATCAGATGGTTCCGATTCCACCTAAACTCTGCTTCTTGCGATTCCACAGTGTATGATCTTGGCTTTGGACAAATACTTTTCACTACTCCAATCCAATCATAACCTTTGCACATTTGCATTCTCACTGTCTCTCCTTCACGTAATGGATTGAGTGGTTTTTGCTGGACTTGTAATAAGACTTCTGGGTTAGGAGTTTCTTTAACAGGTGGGCTTTCAGTAATCTGTTATTCTTGGCACTTGGAATCAACAAACTACTGCTGATTGGTAAGGTAGTTCTGGTTTGCCTTGACAAAAGTCTCTGGCCAGGCAAACCAAGAGGTTTATCATGAGGAACATTTCTGAGATTCAAGAGATTCAGGAAAATATCAGTATTGTCGCATTTCGACTTCTCAAGTAACTGTTCTGCATTTTCAACTGCATGTTCTGCCACACTATTTAACTGCGGGTACTCAGGACTACTTGTGACATGAGTAAAGTCCTACTCTTCTGTGAATCTTTTGAATTGCTGGCTAGTAAACTGTGTAACATTGTCAGAAATAACTTTGTGCGGACTACTATGTACTGCAAAATGATGCTTCATTTTAGTAATGATAGTGCTGGATGACAGACTAGGAAGTAGGTCAATCTCGAACCAATTAGAATAAGAGTCTACTAACACCAAGTAATGTTGACCATTCTCTACTAACACCAAGTAATGTTGACCATTCCGCTTGAAAATATCAGGGGCTACTGTCAACCAAGGTACTTCAGGAATCTGGTTTAGCTGAAGTGGTTCCTTCTGGTGATGTGGCTTTGTACTATTACATACAGAACAAGATGAAAATACTCTTTCAATGTCTTGTGGCATAGAAGGCCAAAACACTAGTCCTCTCGCCCTCCTTTTTGTAGAATTGGTTCCTGGGTGGCCACAATGCAAGGCAGTAATATACTCTTGTTGCAAAGACTTTGGAACAATGACTTTTGGACTTTTCATAACAATACCATTGTCAGACAAAATCTCATCTTTGTATGGAAAATAAGGTTATACATCTTGAGGTAAACTAGATTGCTTTGACGGCCATTCTTGATTGATAAAGTGATTGAGCTTCTGTAAAACTGGATCTAAGGTTGTATGACTTCTAAGCTCATCAAGACATGTGGAAGAAAAAATTTCTCACTTCCAGGACTTCAAAATCAAGTTTCTCATTCTCATGCTCTTCAGTGGTATTTCTGGGTGATCAGGATAATGTATTGGCAAGATAAAGAAGTTTGCTTTTCATGTAGACAAGATTGAAACTGTACTTCTGCAATCTTGACATCACATGTTGCAATCTGGCTGGAGCTGAATGCATAAGCTTACTTAAAATAGTGACTAGACGTTGGTGGCCTGTTCCGATCTGGATAGGTCTACCATAAATATAATCATGGAACTTTGAACATGCAAATACAATTGCCAACAGTTCTTTATTTGAGCATACTGCATTTCAGTTTGGGTTCAAGATCTGGATGCATAGGCTACAGGTTGACCCTCTTGAAGAATGACTGCACCAAGACCAAATTTCAAAGTATCACAGGAAAGAGTAACTGGTTTGTGAATATCAAAGTATCTGAGAGTTGGTGGACTGGCAATTCTCTATTTCAGGACATCAAATAATTAAAAATACACATAAGAAACTGGGCTGCCTTTACAGGAATCAAACCTTTCTATCCCATACTGCCAAACCTACCATTGTTTGCACTCATCTCCTCTCAACTCTATTGTATGTATCCCCCATCCTAACTAACCTATCTAAGTCTCAACTAAGCAAACTTTCTGTATGCTATAATAAAATTGCGAGATTTGCCACTACATTGGCTAATCGAATCCATCACTGTCTTTCTCTCAATCAACACAACTGGCTGGAAATTTCCCACCTCCTTCGCTACAACCAACTTGTATTTGCTCATAAATACTAAATCAACCAGATAGGGTACCATCACTAGTAATATCTTTTGGCTTTTCCTGGTTAGGGGTTGCCACAGCGGAACTCCGGTCCGTTAATGATTGGCAGTGGATTTTTATGGTGCCAAGTTGCCAGCCCAACACTCAACCTTCAAAGAAGGCACACCCATTCACACACGCACCTACCTGCATGTCTTTAAACGTCACTCGACCATGGGGAGGACATGCAGACTCCACACAGAAGGCGCTCAAGCCAGTCGAATGGGAGAACCTCTTGCTGTGAGACGACAACGCTAACTACTGCACCACCATGGCCTACAGGGTACCATCACTAAAAAATATAATTATGCCTCAAACCTACCTCAAGACCTCTCTGATCAAGTGAAAAGCATCTACTTAAGGCCCCCAAATCAAATAACTCAGCTGGGGATTCTTTATGTTCTACTCATGTTGCTAAATCATGGAATGCTCTCCCATCAGCCTTAACGTTTGAATACTCTCATACAGCTTTCAAAAAAGCTGTTAAGCCACACTTACTGGATCACTGGACCTGCCTCTGCTCATCCCCTGGCTGATCCTGCTTCCTCCTCACTTACCCTGCCAATAACATTGTTTACCTACCTTCAACTACCCTACTATTTGATACTAATCTCTACCATGTTAACTAGCCAGGAAATATACCCAAGACTATTTATGTATTATGATATACCCTAATCTGGCTTATACTGTATAATGAACCTAACTAACTGTTATTCATGAAGAACTTATCTCAATTTATGTTATTATTTCAATGTATGTAACTATTTCATGTATAGCTGCAACTCAATGCATGTTCACTATGTACTGATATTGTTTGTGTGCCATATCTTGTTATATGCATACTGATGTTGTTTGTGTGCCTCATCTTGTTATATGTATGCCTAGTTACTTGTCAACTGGACCTTTTCTCCCTGGGCCTCCACTGAAAATGGATCCAGTTGGACTTTCCCGGTTAACAAATGTAAAATAAAATAAAATAAATAATAATAAATAAAATGCTCTTTGGTGTTGTTCCAACCAAGACCAGGATACATCTTTATGTGTTAGCTCCCTAAGCGGTACTGCTAGTTGGCTTAAGTCTGGAATGAACTTGTCTAAGTAGTTAACCATGCCAAGAAAACGTTGAAGGGCTTGAACATTGGCTGGCGCTGGCAGCTCAAGAATAGCTGTTTGCTTGGAAGGGTCTGGTCGTAAGCCTGAACTGGTAAACAAATGACCAACATAAGTAACTTCTCGTAACCTGAACTTGCACTTCTGAGGATTTAGCTTAACAGTCACTTGATGAGCCCTTTCTAGAACTTTCTTGAGGCTTCTGTCATGCTCAGCTTCACCATTACCTCCTACTAGACTATCATCTAGTATAATAGCATAGAGGTACCCTGAAAATATTTGCTCCATTGCACATTGAAAGACTTCACTGGTAGAATTTATCTCAAGTGGCATTCTCAAAAATCCGTACCTGCCAAATGGAGTACTGAACGTAGTGAGCAGCGAGGACTTCTTGTCAAGCAAAATTTGCAAAAATGAACTCTTTGCATCTAAGACAGAAAAAACAGTGGCATTTGGCATCAGAGCTGCAACATCTTTAACTGTACGCATTGGATGATGAGGTATTTTCAGTGCCTTGTTCAAATCTCGTGGAACAATACATATTCTGATATCATCTGAGCTTTTCTTATGAGCTGCTACCATGGACGATATCCATTCAGTTGGTTCATCGACTGGACAAATTACACCTTGCTACACCATTTTGTCTAATTCAGCTTTGACTCTTTTCTGCATAGTTACTGGAACTTTCTGGGCTAGTCTGACAACTGGACTGACATCTAGGTCTAACTTCATCGAGTAAACAACTGGAAGCTTGTCTAGTTTGTCTTCAAAAAGATCAGCATAGGTACAGAAAGCATACTGGATGAAATTTGAGCAGTGGTCTTTCAAGCTAACATGATGGACTTGGTTATTAAATGAAAGCAGTCCCATTTTCAAACTGTCTCTGAGCCCTAGTAATGACTGGACATGCCTTCTGACCACATTAAATAAGTCGTAGGTTTCTCCCAGCAGAGCAACATGAAAGTACTAGTGAGCCTTTGGTTTGAATCTCCTCACCACCATAAACAACAAGCTTCACACATTTTGCTAAATCAAGCTTCTCACCAGCACATAATCTAGCAAATATTTCTGCTGACATAACGTTGCACTTTGAACCTGTGTCATCTTTGAGCTCTATGGTCTCCCATTTATCCGAACAGTACAAAATACTTCATTCTTTGCCCTTAAATCTACTGCGTTGACTGTTTCATGAAGCACTGACACACCATCAACATGAAAAGTACATAACTCTGTGTCACGGCCTTCTAAATGATCAACTTGTTTCTTTGAATGTTCCCTTTTAATATAAGAATGTGGTCCCTTTTATTTACAAAATCTTTGAAATAATTCCACTTATTGCACTTGCGACATTGCTGACCAAAAGCTAAACATTTTTCCTTTTTAAGCTCATGACTTCCTCCACAACTATGACAGTTGGCTATGAAATTGTGTGGGGGGCACATGCTTTGAGTTTGCTGATTCACTCTTATGTTTCAATGAGACTGTGCGGTTTCCAGAACACACCTTTGAACTTCCTAGAAAGCTGCTATGGGGTTTCCTTGTGAGTATTGCAAGGTTTACAGTTGCAGCCATGTGCTTGGGCCTGTTTATGTTAACCATGTGCTGCATACTATCAACATGGGCTTTAGAAGTTACTGGAAGCATGTATCTTTCACTTGCAAGCATATTTGTGTGCTTTTCTGTGAACTCGTATATCTGGCAAATCTCAGTGGCCTTATTCAAAGTTAAATCACTGTCATGAAGCAAAATCTTTCTCACAGCATCATCTTTAATACCACACACAAGTCTGTCTTTTACCAACTCATCCCTTAAGTCAACAAATCTGCATGTTTCAGCTTTGTTTCTCAAATTAGTTATATATGCTGCAAAAGTTTCACCAGGCTTTTGATCCCTTATGTAAAATAAGTGCCTTTCCATTGTAACATTCGTCTGGGGGTTACACATTTCTTTAAATATACGTTTCAAGCACTTGGGGTCCTCCCTTTCACTCAGCCAGTACAGCTATATGATAGTTTTCCCCCTCTCCTGCAAAGACAGCAGGTGCATACACAAATGAACACTCCCTTTCTATGGCTTCTGAACAAGCTAAATTAAGCAGAATAAATGCCTTTGTATGGTCATCTTTATCAGAAAATGCAGCATGTATGAAAATATCGTATTCTTGCTCAAACACTCTCCAGTTCTCTGCAATATTATTGTCAAACACAAGTGGAGTTGGTTTCCAAAATCTGTCTGCCATGCCAAAAAATTATGCCCAAACACACCGAAAAAATATGGCCATTGTAATTATATACAAACATGCACACAGCCAGCACTTGTAATAACATTCATATGTACATGCAATTTGAAATACTGTACTTTGCAAAATATGCTCTGTAATGGCTATATTTTTGTGAAATAACTGTACTGTAATACTGCACAAACATGCAAACACTTCATACACATCAGACAACTTGAATAACTTTGATTAATGCGAAAAAGTAGTGCTTAGTGAAAAAATGCAGTTGTTTCCTTTATTTTATTCATTTTATGCAATTCGGACTTTATTTCATACATTTTCCATAGTTATTTCGAATATTTCTGTTCATATATCATAATATCGAATATATCTGTTACTTAGAAATTCATTTAGAGTTTCTGACCTGTTTTGAGAGTTATACATGCCGTAGTGATGATTCACTCTATATATTCCTCCAGTGTTAACGGAGTGCCTCTCGGTCTCGAACTGAAGAATCTGGATTCCCTTCTGACCACATGTCTTTTTTAGACATGCCACTTCTGGCACCATGTCTCATCTCCGACTTATTGTCGCTTGTCCCTCTCTATTATAGATGACAAACAGGCAGGGTAGTTTGTTTACATGCTTTATTACACAGAAACACATCAGGATGGACAGCAGCTTTACAAAATATAAACAAACTGATTAACAGATAGACTACATAAACATACATGCTTACATCTCAACAACTTACTACAAAATGGCAGTAAGGCTCGCATGTACTCAGTATTTATACACTGGTCCAAGCCCCTAGAAAGCTTTTTAAAGTTGTACACACACACTGATCTGCACTCATCAACTACTGTTTAAATGTTTTTGAATCTGTTGTGAAGCTTTTCTCCCCAGGCCTCCACTGAAAATGGGCCACTGGCTCAGTTGGCCTTTCCCAGTTATCAAAGGACAAATAAAATAAGTAAATAAAACCTAAATATTTCATTGTTTTCAATATTAGTCCAGCTGTTTTTTTAGGATGAACCATTACTTCTGAAATTTTCACTCTGATGACAAACACAAAAGTTTGTGCATTTTGAATTACATCTGTCTGTCTGTCTATCTATCTGTCTATAAATATAATAAATAAAAGTGGAGGCACTGCAGTCAACAACCCAGCAGCATAAGCCACCCCTGCTTTTGGCTACAACTCCTTAGTGCACAGCGCTGTTCTCCCAGCTTCCCTCTGGGGAGAGAACTGCCATCCATCTTCTCCTTTCACTCAGCCAGTGTGTGTGTGTGTCCACATTTGTGTGTGTGTGTGTGTGTGTGTATGTCTGCATTTGTGTGTGTGACAGAGAGAAAGAGAGAGCAAGACAGAATCTTCGAACACTATCATTTCCCATTCAGGACCAGTTCTATGCCTTAAGTCCATATTTATTTGGGACAGGTTTCTGGGTTACTTTTTGAGCACAGCCATGTGGCTGCTGATGATTTCTGACTCACAGCTGTAAGGTCTAGGATTCATTCTTGATTTATGGTCACAGTCTGTGTTGAGTCTGAATGTTCTCCCCATGTTTATGTGGGTTTTCTCTGGGTAATCCATTGTTTTCCTCAAAACATACTGGATGATTTGCTACTCTAAACTTTGCATATATATGTGTGTGTATATATATATATATATATATATATATATATATATATATATATACACACACACATATATATATATCTATATATATATATATATATATATATATATATATATATATATATATATATATATATACACACACACACACATATATATATATATATATATATATATATATATATATATATATACTTGCTTGCCCGTCTGCTTGTATGTAGTGTAGGTTTGTGTGTTTGTGTGTGGGGAGGAAGGTGTGTGTTTGAGTATGTGTGTGGTGCTTTCAGCTTTATGTTCTTGAAATTCTGAGATTCTGTATTTTGGGATTATAAAGTGAATGTATATATATATATATATATATATATATATATATATATATATATATATATATATTGATTGATTGATTGCATTTTACATTGCCCATTGCAGCCTTGATCATGGCTGAAAATGGTCCATGTTGACCATTAGGTCATTTGCCCAATTAAAAACATGAATACACTAAATTCAAAATTCTGTTTTTTGCCAGAACATTGAGGATTACAATTTTCTCTAGAAAAAATCTGTATTCATGTAAATGCTTTTTAATTATATTGTAAATGAACAGTACTAATATCTATGAAATGTTCCTGATTCATGGTGTTTGAGTTGTTCCTTGTCCTTGTTTCCTAAGGTGAAAGGCTGAGAACTATAGCCAGTTTGCAAGCTCTAAGGTCATGAAATTGGACTGTAACTGCAGTACAACTGATAGACTTCCTGCCTCTCGGCCAGCTCCTTGGAGAGTTCTTTGATGTGTTGTTATTTTACACCTTCCCTGATGTCATCACTACTAATCATTCTTTCCCCTGAAATTTGCATGGTCCACAGAAGTGCTTAACATTGCTGATGAACACGAACAGTGTTTGGTTGCCAACTTGGGTACCCTCTGTGGAGAACTTGCATGTTCTTCCCCTCCTCCCCATAATCACTCAAATGAAGTAGGTGAAGAAATAGTTCCATAAATTGCCCATAGAGGTGTGTCCTGCATCAATCTGCTGTCCATCCAGAACTGGAAATTTACCTTATGCCTGAAGCTTGCTGGGATAGGGTCTGAGTCCAAAAATAAAACAACCCCAGTATCACTTGACTATCAAACAATTTGTTGTGACAATGCATTCAACTGGATAACGAAAAAAATAGAGGATTTATTATGAAACCACACTGGCTTGCTTGTCAATGTTCCATGTATTATTATTTTTTATTTGGTTCAGCCTATAGACTCAAATGTTTATCCTAGAAATATCCATCACAGACCAATTAAATAGGTTGTACAATACCCTTCTGCATGTAACCATGATTAATAAACATATCTGTTACTACCTAGCTATATTTAAAATAAATTTTGTTGCTGTTATTTTGTTTTCAAAAGTATTCCAAGATATAAAGAGTTTAGCAAAATGTAAAGGATAGTAGCTGGAACCATGCAGGTAATCAAGGCTTATCAAAGAGTGAAATAGGCTTCTATAATAACTTAGTTTTAATGTGGCAATTAGGTAATTCCATTAAGGTTAATGCAAAACTTGCAGTAACTGAATAATGATAATGTGAATATTCAAGACACAAATTATTACAAGCCAACTAAAACAGAAAAGAAGAGATCTCATGAGTGCCATCTTTGCAGATAAAATCAGTTCATCAATATAATGAATATAACGCATCACATGAGAGACAAAAAAGAGCCAACAATGTATTCATATTCAAATGTGTCCATGACTAGATTTGCATATGAAATAGCAAAGAGTGCATGAATGGCTGTCCTCTTTAGTGGATCCTAAAGCCTTTCATCAAAAATAGAAATATATTGTTCAGTCAATAAGAAGTAAGACCAGTTACATAATGAGCAATCAGAGTGCTTGTTTGCTGTCTTATGGGTTGCATCTTATTCCTAGAGTGACTCCCCCCACAGCCACCACTACCTGCAGAGTTACCTGTGAACCAATTAAGACATTCCACACAAAAGGTGGTTTTGGGTATGGTATACAAGTTATATTAGGCTAATGACTCCCAGGGTATTTATAATCCTAGCCTAGCAACCCAACCCAGTTGTGTCCCTATGTATTAATGGAGTTTATTAGGAGGGGTATGTTAGTTAGAAGTTTCTAAAGGTTATGTGCAGGGGTATGTTTTGAGCATAATCACCTGTCTGCCTCTGTCTATCAGAGACATGTGAGCTAGACCTGGGGATGAATTTCCAGTTTTCCATCCATTATTCAAAGTTACGCTTAAATAGGGTTAGGGATGGACTTTGCTTCACATGGATGGGAAGCCTGTTCCAGAGCATAGGATCCTCTGAGACACATATCTGTTTCACCAACATGTCCTTTTTATGACAAAAACAATGCATAAATTCTTGAATCTAGTGGTTCTGATGCTGTTGTTTTGTGGATCTGCAAAATGTCCATCAGAGGAAGACTCGTATGCAAGACATTGATTGCCTCTCAGTTACCTGTAGGAGAATGAGTGTAAAGATAGGACTTTAAGGTGATCCATATTGGACAATGTGTTTATACCCTGCATTCTCCTGGTAAGAGCCTTTATGAGCATTCCAACTGTTGTATATGTCTGGTCAGATATATGCCAGACTTGATCATGGGTCTGATAAGGAGTGAATAAAATGGCACTATGACTTCCCTGGACCTGAATGCCATGCCTTTACTGGTAAGTAGGGCACTATAGACTGATTTTCTCACTACCTTAGCCTCATGTTGGTCAAAGGTCATATTACTGTCTACATGTGTTCCCAGATCCCTGACGTCTGGGTCAGCACTTATGGGTGTCTTGTCAATGGAGTAATTAGCCTGGGTGACCATTTTCTCAAAAGGCACTGTAATGCATTTCTTGGCATTGAGTTTTAATCTGTGACTTTGGCACCAGTCATTTGTCTGTGTTAGACCCTCTTGTAAGATGTTTGTGTCATGGGGGCAATCTATGATGGCTGTCAAATTGCAGCCATCTGTGAACTTGGTCAGTCAAAGGCCATCAACATTAGCCATTACCTCTGAGATGTAGATGCCAAATAGAAGTTGTCCCAGCATGGAGTCCTGAGGCGCCCCACTGGTGACCAATCTCTTACTGGAGGTGGTCTCACCAATCCTGACTTCCTGGGTCCTGTCTGTGAGCCAGCTGTCAGTCCAGTGAGTTATGTACGGATTTATGCCCAGTTCTATGAGTTTGTCAACTATACCCCAGCAGGGTATTGTATCAAGTGTCCACTCCCCTAGCCACCATGCCTCACACCATCTGATCATTGGATTCCTTCCTCTGCAGACTCCGGCTCAACCTTTACCCTCCCGTTCCATCCTCACTCAATCTCTCATACCTGTTATAACATGCTTAACTACCTCACTTCATCTCAACTCCAAATACATATCCAACTGGCTTACACCTAGCTTCCTCCCACTACCACATATACTACTCACTCAGTCTCCTCTCTTACTCCTCTATCTTCCACTTCCATCCCATTAGCCCTTCTAGGTTGTTCCACCTTCATGTGGAGCATCTGCTTTATATCTGTTTGAGTTTAGTGCAATATTTGTATATAAGATTTAGGTGTATGAGTTTAGAACAGTATCTGTTTGAGCTTAGTACTATCTGTATATACATCCTACCTTTATTCCTAGCCTCTAGTTAGATATTGGTATATCTGTTCATTACTATGTTTCATATATTATGTATAGCTAATGTTTGCTGCAGTATGTATTATTTGCTGTTGTATATATATTCAATTGTTCTTCATGTATTCTGCTGCTCATTTATTATTCTGTGGAGCTTTTCTCCCCAAGCCTCCACTGAAAAAGGAGTTGTGTCCAGTTGGAATTTCCCGGTAAACAAATGTAAATAAATAAATAAGAAATAAATGCCTTAGCTAGGTCCAGGTAGGCAGTATGCATTGTTGCCTTTGTGACTTTCTGAAAGATGTCCACCAGGTTTAGAAGGCATGACCTTTCTTTGACAAAGCTAAACTAGTTTGAGTCCAGTGTCTGAAGGCTGCCTATGTCTTTGTTCATACTTTCCATGATAATGTTTCCATGGTTTTGCATATTACATTAATCAGAATAATGACTCTGTAGTTTACAGGGTCAGTTGATAGTCTACCCTTGTGAAGTGGGATAACCATTGCAGTCCTCCATTCTCATGGTACAAAGCCTGTTTTGAGGCTATAGTTGAACAATGGCTCAAGTGATCCTGATAGGTCATGTTTCAAGCTATTTAAAAAGCATTCCAGGATATTGTCAGGGCCCACTGAAGCTGTGTTTTTTTCCCTTAGTGAGTTCTGCCAGGACCTGCTCCTGGCTAATAATCGAGGGGATTATGCTAGTAGATATTTCATGGGAGGAGGAAGGGGAAGTGGGGGTGTGAATTTTGTGCTGAATTTGTCAGCTAGCAGATTTGCTATGTTGCTGTGCTCAGTGAAGGTGGCAGGATTGACCACCAGTTCAGCACACTGCTGTTTGCTTATGATTATAGCTGTAGAAGGCCTCGTGGTTGTCTTTAACCTAAGAGGCTATCTTAATTTTGTAACTGGCCTTGTTGGACTTAATTATCCCTCTTAGTTTCCTATTAAATTTAATTAGAGAGCTCTTATCATTATGGGAGTTGCTTTTCCTGATTTTAGCCCTGACTTTTTTTCTTTTTGTTATATACATTATTAAGATTAGGATTCCACCAGTGTGGTTTGTTTTGGGCTTACTTCTAGTAGGTACAGCAGCTTCTATGGATTTGTGCCTATGCATTGAGTATCTTACATAGGCACAAAACCATGCCATTTTCTTGCCCCAGGGGCCATATATTGGGTAGAGCCTGGCCCTCTACCTCCTGGGTTACTCCACCTGCCAATGAACTTGTCAAGTTCATCGTGCTTGGAAGGCCCCTGATACTGTTGAAGCTATTCCCAGCAGGCCAGATAAGATCTTGTCCCCTCCTGCGTCAGATCCCCATTGGTCCATAGGTCTTCTTGTAGATGCTTTGGTGGTGGCAGCTGCAACAAAAAAGATCTGGCAAAAGAAAGCCAGACTGTCCATCCACCTAACAGAGAGTCCTGGGCCCTGGACAGAATAGGGAAGCGCACTTTTGCTTCAGCGACTTTTGCTAGCAGGTCCCTGAATTATATGGCACATTTTACCAGGCTACAAAGGGATCTGGTTTCTGAGCTCTCTGAAACCTTGGCTGGTGCAGTGTCTGATGAGGTCCGTGACAAACTGGCCTCTCAGCTGGCCACCATTGAGTCTCACACATCAGAAGGAGCAGCTAGAGTGGCAAGTTCAGCTGCAGTCTTGAGACGACAAGCCTGGATGCGTTTGTGCAACTTCGCGGAACCTTTTAAGTCTTCCTTTCTTAATGCCCCCATTGAGCCCTCCTCATTGTTTGGGCCCAAAGTTAAAAGCTTACTGGCCAGATGTGAACAAGACGGTAAGACCCTTTCTGCCATAGGTGTCCGTTATTCTTCCACTCAACGTGCTTTCTCCCGAAACCAAAAGAGTGGGAAGATATGGTTCAAGAAATCTCAGGGTTCTTTCTGTGACACACAGGTTGAGTTCTCCCCCAGAGGCAGAAACTCACAGGGAAGACGCCCCTTTCGGGGCAGAGGGGGACCGCATAACCAGGGTTCCAGGGATTCTTTCCCTGGTCAATCCTACCAGCGCTCCTGAAGAGCGGCCCAACTCCTTTCCTTTGAAGGTGGTTGGGGGACGTTTCTCCTTGTACCCTTCTGCCTGGCTAACCATCACCACCGATTCTTGGGTACAAAGGATCATAACCAGAGGTTATCATATCCCCTTCGATCTTTGTCCCATCCCTTCAAAAAAATCTTCCCGACATTCCACCCAGTCAAAGGGAAGAAGCAGCACTAGAGACAGAAAAGCTGCTAAGAAAAAGAGTCATCCAAATAGTCCCTCCAGACCAGTTAGGATCCAGATTCTACTCAAGACTATTTTTGGTGCCAAAGAAAACCGGGGACTGGAGACCAATTTTGGATCTCAGTGTATTGAACAAGTTTGTAGGAGTACAAAAATTCCAGATGGTCACTATACAGTCTATTCTCCTGCTTTTGGAAAAAGACGATTGGATGTGCTCTATAGATCTTCAAGATGCGTACTACCACATAAAGGTGGACAGGCCATCACAATGATTTCTGCGCTTCCGTGCGGGAGCCAGTCACTACCAGTTCAGAGTACTGCCCTTCAGACTCTCTACAGCCCCCAGAGTATTCACAAAGTGCATGGCAGTTGTCACAGCTGACTTGTGACTTCAAGGATTCCAGGTGTTTCCGTACCTAGACGACTGGCTCATTTCCACCCCCATCACAATCTACTGGAAAAAGCCCTGGCATACTCTCTCCTCGCTGCTCAAAGGCTAGGCATAACTATAAACTGTCAGAAATCCAATCTCACACCATCTCAATCGACAGAATTCATAGGGGTTATCTTGGACACAAAAAAACTGCAGAGCTGCTATTCCAGAGCACAGAATTTTAAGGATAAAACAACTAATTCCAATCCTTTCAAAAGAAAAAATCCATGGCTCACTCGGTCCTACAGCTGTTGTGTTCCATGGCAGCCTCCATCACCATTGTTCCCCTGGCCAGGTTTCACATGAGGCTTCTACAATGGCTACTGCTCACTCAATGGTATCCTTTTCAGCATCCTCTTTCAGCCATGATTCGAGTAACTCACAGGTGCAAACAGGATTTAAATTGGTGGATGTCACACAATCTCTCTCAATGGTCTTGCCCCCTTTCCCTCCAGCAACCCAAGGCCACAGTGACCACGGACGCCTCCCTGATGGGGTGGGGTGGGCTATGTCAGGGACAGAAAGTCCAAGGCACTTGGTCCCAACCGGAGGCCCATCTGCATATAAATGTTCTAGAGCTGAGGGCGGTGCTTCTGGCGTTGCAAGCATTCCATCCCCTGCTGCCGTCTGGGACAATTGTGATTCAATCAGACAACATGGTGGTTGTCTGGTACATCAATAAACAAGGTGGAACCAAATCTTACCCTCTTTGTCGAGAGGCCATGAGGATATGGCAATGGGCGATGGCTACCAACCGTTTTCTTCTAGCAATGCACATTCCCGGGAGTTCCAACGTGATAGCAGACAGACTCAGCAGGTGCATTCTGCAACCCCACGAGTGGTCCCTGAATCCCTTGATAGCGGCGGAGATCTTCCACTGCTGGGGCCATCCTTGCTGTGACCTCTTTGCTTCTCCGGCCAACTACAAATGCAGCAACTACTTCACCCTGATTCCCCCTCCGGGACAGTCTCCCAGGGACACTCTAGTCCACGATTGGCCCTTGGGTCTTCTCTATGCATTTCCGCCCTTTCCTCTCATTCCCAAGTTTCTGAAGAAAGCCCAGTGGTTGAAGAGCAAGGTAATCCTCATAGCACCATATTGGCCACGACAGATTTGGTTCCCATTCTTTTGACATCACCTACTGGATCGACCATGGATCCTCCATCCAATCCTGGAGTTGATCTCACACCCACAGAACCTGATTCATCCCAACTTGAACAGCCTGAAGCTAATGGCTTGGCTACTCCAATTCCCTTGATTGCCAGGCAGAATGATCTTTCTTTACCAGTACGTGATATTCTCATTGCTTCTCATAAGTCCTGCACTAGAATTACTTATCTGAGCAAGTGGAAAAGATTTACCTGTTGGCTGAAAGATAAACAAGTAGACCCCTTTTCAGCACCAGTGTCGATAATATTAGACTATTTGGCCGACCTGTTTCGATTGGGTCTATCGGCCTCTTAGAGTTCATTTGGCTGCAATTTCTAATTTTCATGAGGGTGTCCAAGATTCTTCTCTTATGTCCCATAAATTGTGCAAGACCTTCATAAAAGATGTGAATCATCTGAAGCCACCTTTTAGAGAACCTGTTCAATCATGGGATTTATCACTAGTTCTACAAGCTCTGACAATGGCACCTTTTGAACCAGTCTCTTCTTGCGACCTCAAGTATTTGTCATGGAAAACCTTGTTTTTGGTCGCTATTACTTCTGCCAGACATATTTATGAACTTCAAGCTTTATGTATCAAGAGTCCATACTTGATTTTTCATAAAGATAGAGTGTCTCTAAGGACTAATCCGTCATTTCTGCCTAAAGTGATCTCTGAAATGTCCATTAATCAAGCCACTGAATTGCCAGTTTTTTTTCCCAACCATTCAAACAGAGGAGAGTATTGCCTACATACCCTTGATATACACAGGCAAATCCATTTTTACCTAAACAGGACTAAACCCTTTCGTAAATCTTACCAGTTATTTTTGGCCTTTTCTGGACCTAGATTAGGACTGGCTGTTGCTAAGGTCACATTAGCTAGATGGTTGAAGGACTGTGTGACCGTTATTTACACACAACATAATATTTTGTTGCCTACTACCATGAAAGCTCATTCTACAAGGTCGATGGCAACTTCTGCTGCCTTCCATGCTAGAGCTTCTTTACAGGACATCTGTGCAGCTGCAACTTGGGCTATGAATCATACCTTCATCAATCATTACAAATTGGATTTGGCCTCCAGGGGAACAGCATATTTCGGTTCTGTGGTGCTCAGGAATGTCCTTCCATGAGAGCCTCCCAGGAATAGAGGTAGCTGGGGACTCTGTTCCATACGTAAGGAATGAACGAGGTATAACAATATCAGATAAAGAAGTTATGTCTTACCATAACGTTCCATCTGTATTGTTGATCCTCGTTCAGTCATTATGACCCTCCCTCCTTCCCCCTTCTGTGTTTTCTAGTGGATCTCACCATCCATTTCTCTTAGGTTATTTGACCAGAGGTAGCCTCTACCTTCTTTAACTTGCAAACTCAATCTGAGGTAACAGGGAGAGGGGAATTGTGGGTAAGAGTTTAGCTCGAGAGTTTGAAGCTGACACAAGCTTGGAAAATGGCCGGCTTGGTTCCGAGCTCGGAATTGATACCCATACGTAATGACTGAACGAGGATCAACAATACAGATGGAACGTTATGGTAAGACATAACTTCTTTTTTCGTGCATCAGTAGTGGTTAGCAGGTATAATTGTTTCTATTCTTTTTTCGCTTTATGGATATCAGTGTCTCACCTCACATCATGTAATTTTGCCTTGCGATTTTGTATCAGTGTACCAGATTTGTCATTTTTTATTGAATCCCAGCACACTAGATATTTCCATAAGTTCCTTCATATCTGTCCAATACACTTGCAATGTGCAGTCTATAAGAACATGTTCCTTTACTGTCATTTAATGTTCTGCCGTTAAACAGAAGTGGCCTCAGGAACGCTGCCTGATGCACTTCGCAGACCAACCATTATTTCATGCAGTGAGGTCAGTGAGGTTCCTTTTCAATGATCTTCTGCACCTCAGATTGAGCTGCACACAAACTCAGGGTAAAGCCATGTTGTATACTCTTTATATGCCTTATATATTTCAGATATTTACCTGAATCAATGGTCATTCTCAGATTTAGATAAACCACTTCTGTCATGCCCATGTTTTTTTTTCTAACTGCTTTTTCCTGCCCACCTGCCTACCATCAATCCTCTTCCAGTGAGACCACTGATCCTGGTGGTGGTGGTGTGGGGGATCATCATCCAGGGAGTCGTAAGTTTGTTCCTTTCTCATCACTCCAACTGCTTGCATACCACAGGGATGGTGAGCCTTTAGCCCATGTTTGGGTTAGTCTAGCTTACCCCATAGATGGATGGCTAATGACATCCATACAAGGTCCCTGGTCATGAAACATAGCTTCCTTCTCAGTATGTAGCTCACATCTTGCAGAGTGGTGGCTATAGAGGTGAATATTTTATGGCACCAAGCCCCCTTTCCAGTGGCTGATGTGAGCACATGCATCACAGCGTGGACCTCCTATTCCCTTCTAGTTGCATGCATACTCCCAGACACATCTCAAGGGCTACCATAACTTTGAAGCATCAAGCCCAGATCTTTCAATGGTCCTTTTTGATATGTAAGACTCTGCTTGCAGAGCAGCAGTTAATCACTGGGAAATCACCAGTCTCTTCTTCCAGAATGGATGAGCTGTGGGTATCTAATTGTCCATCCTCTACCACTACAATCTACTAGCATCTGAACTGCTTCTTGACTCATGTCATCTGGGTTGTAGTCAGGGATTTATCCCTCTACACTACAGAGCTGGGACACTCGCTTGTGATTTTGGTTCCAATTGCATAAGAAAAATAACCATTTGACTGATGAGTTTTCCATACTGAAGCATGATTGTTTCGAAGTCCTGTTATAATGAATAATTACTCCATACTAATTTCATTAAGTAGTACCAACTCAGTTCTACCCACACCTAACGGGAGACTGGTCTGTAGAATCCAAATTCTTTGTATCTCTTACTTTCTGTGAGGAAAGATTGTGCATATCTTATTCAAGTGTTCCAAACCAAACAGACTATTGTTCTATCTACATTTTTTCAGTTTTTCCTAATATTCTAGAGAAGATCTTACTGGTTATCATTGTCTTGTTCATCTACACTTCCCTTTATTCCTATTACACTGCCTAAATATTATGTATATTAATATTTATATATTATTATATAAATATTATGGTAGCTGCCTTCTAACCATAGTTTATTTGACAGTAGCTACAGTCATACCTGTCAACTTCTTTGCTCAAGAATTCTGGCCAACAACAGAAATAATGGGGGAAGGGGGGCAAGAGCCCAAAATACATGTACTTTTTGAATAATAAGAAACATTAAAGTCTAACAACTGGCATTACTGTCTGAATGTGACTCTTACTGATTTACCAGAAAATCAAAATTTTCATGAGGGACAGGGCAAAAATATGAGGAAAAGTTATTGACATTCTGCAAAATCAGGACTGGTTGAAAGGTGTGCATCTAACTTTGAACTCTACCTTCTAACTTTAACAGTCCCTTTGCAGTCTCTGCTTTCTAGTTATAACAGTTCATTTGCAGTCTCTACCTTCTAATCATGACAATCCCTTTGCAATCACTACCTTCTAACCATAACAGTCCCTGTTGCAATCTCTACATTCTAACTATAACAGTTTTGTTGCATTCTCTATTTTCTAACCATAACAGTCCCTTTGTAGTTTCTACTTTCTAACCATAACAGTCCCTTTGTAGTCACTACCTTCTAACCATAACAGTCCCTGTTGCAATCTCTACCTTCTGACTATAACAGTCCCTTTGCAATCTCTGCAGTCTAACTATAACAGTCTCGTTGCATTCTCTATTTTCTAACCATAACAGTCCCTTTGTAGTTTCTACTTTCTAACCATAACAGTCCCTTTGTAGTCACTACCTTCTAACCATAACAGTCCCTGTTGCAATCTCTACCTTCTGACTATAACAGTCCCTTTGCAATCTCTGCAGTCTAACTATAACAGTCTCGTTGCATTCTCTATTTTCTAACCATAACAGTCCCTTTGCAGTCTCTACTTTCTAACCATAACAGTCCCTATTGCATTCTCTGCCTTCTAGCCATAATAGTCCCTTTGCAGTCTCTACCTTCTAACAATAATAGCTCACATTGCCCATCTGCAGTCATATGACTATTTTCCGTTTCACTCTGGCTTCCTTATTTCTTGGATACAGAACCTAACGTTGTATTCATTAATTATTCTGTTTCTACCTATTACATTTCATCTCTTTAAGCTTCATTATATACTTACAGGTATCTTTGTTATATGCAGTACTTTTTCCAGCTTGTGTCATTGCTTTCCAGATGTGCATTAATTATAGCTTATGAAAAGTACTAACAGGACAAATGATAGTTATTTTAGTTCAATGGGAGATGAAAAGCATGGGAAAAAGCTATAAAAATGGGTATAATAACTTCAATTTTCAACAGCAAGAATTACGGAAGTATTATACAATCTACAAGCTGAAAACACTGGTGTGGAGATCCCGGACAGTCTGTGAAACAAGGGAGCAGAGTAAGGCACTTAGTAATTGCTACAATAATTACATATTATATAATATTTGTGGGCAGACAGGATAAGACAGCAGCTTTAGTTCCTCATCATTGTTGTAATTTATAGGTTTGCATTAATGAGAGCACTCTTTGACCATTGTACAGTCTTTACCTTTTCCTCCATAAAAAGTTATCAAGGTACAGTACATATCACCACTGTCAACTTAGTTTACTGTACATAAATAAATCAGTAATATTTAAGCTTCATAGTTTACATTACTCATTGAATATATATAAGCTTTCAGCCTATTTCTTTATTGTACAGATTTCATGTGAATTAATTCAGAGTTTGCTAACAGCATAAAACTGGACCTTAAATCATGCTCGTAAGAACGTGGCAGGTTTCAGGTTCACCTGACAGTTCTCTAAAGAAAGAGTAAGATATTAACATAGTGAGAAAGGGATGTGAATGGATACTGGGGAAGTTTATAACTTGGGTACACTCACTTATGTGCATGGTGGGACTAGAGCTTACCTGTATTTGATGAAATAATACAGTGTAAATTCTTCTGAAAGATGACATGGTGAATGTGATAAGTAAACAATATGCCATATGTCATGGCACAGTGGCAATGCAGTTGGGAGTATTTTCACACACATCATTGGTAATTCCAGATGCCATTACACCACCAGGGCATGCATTTAGCATTGTTTATTATGGTAACGGTACCTCATCCATATGCACTGCAAGTGCAATAGTTCATGTGGATGAAGCATTTGTTGTAAAAACTAAATAGAATACGTGCAAGAGTGATACACCAGTTTAGCCCCTGGCCTGATTTGTTACCACTAACCACTTGCTTACATCTAACAATTGCAGTTCTCACCCAGCCTCTAATATTAGTTTTTGCTCTATTTTTTCATCTTTAGCAGCTGACCATCACATACTTCTTGGTGTCTCTTCTCAATTCACCAAGTCTGCCTAGCTCTCCATCCTTCCATGGACTTTCTTTGTTAGCTTAAGGCAGACAATGAGAGTAAGGTATCCCCGTCCAGCATCATACTAGTGCTTATGGAGTTGACTCTTTACATGTGCTAATGATGTGGGTGTGCAATGGGCATCAATACTGTCTGGCCCCTTTCTTCTTCAAGGGGCTTGACATCAGCAGGGTACCTTACCTCAGCAATGTATGTTTTTGTCTTTCTGGTCTCCACCAAGGAGATCAACGTGTTTATGTGTCCAATCACCTTTTAGGGTAGGCATGCCCATCCCCTCTGCCTGGGACATCAAGTACCAAGGCTGAGTATTGAATTTGGGTCACCTGAGTCATAATTAGGTCTGTGTCCCTCTACACCACCGGTGCAAGCTCTAACATTTTTTTCTTCTTCTTTCGGCTTTTCCTGGTTAGGGGTCACCACAGCAGATAACCTGTCCGCTCATGATTGGCAGTGGAGTTTTATGGTGTCGAGTTGCCAGCCCGGCGCCCAAACTTCTGCAGAAGGCACACACATGCACGCAATCAGAAGACACTGTTTTACTTCACAAAAAACAGAACTTCATACATTGGACTTGTTATTAGGAAAAATATGATAATTCTAGAATATTTCTTCATTTTGAGCTTTCAGGCTTTATTTTCACCAAAACTCTGCTTACTGAAACTACCATATTTGAGTATTTGCTAGTTTTTAAACTTTGCATTGAGTGATGAACTGTTATGCAGTTTTGTTATTTTAAGCCGTACATTATGCTTTACATCTCCTGATTTACTTTATCCCAGTGGCCCATGGTGTTCGGAATGAAGGATGACAATCATTTGGACTTCACTGAAATGCTCTTTCTCAAGATGAGGATCCTGTAATTAGAGATCTCCCTTGCCGCAAAATGGCGTCTATGCTATATTATTGTACGATGTAAATAGCGAATGCTATTTCATCGTACCAATAATATCTAAACAACAAAACATTGAACAAACGGAACAGCGATTTTTTTTTCCCTGGGAAAAAATTCGCTGCTCCGTAAAAAAAAAAAAAAAAAAAAAAAACTTAAACACAAATTTAAGTGGGGGGTTTCGTCCCCCCACTTAAATATACCAAATCTGAGAGCGCATCATAATGGAGTAAATACTGCTGCGGTAGCGTTGTAGCCTCACAGTATGACGTTGTCCTGTTCGATTCTCAGCTAGAAAGTCTTCTGTGTGGAGACATGCATGAATGGGCATACCTTCGTTGAAGGTTATGCGTCAGAGTTGGCAACTCGGCACGTAAAAATCTACTGCCAATCATTAGCGGACCGGAGTTCCTCTGTGGCGACCCCTAACCAGGAAAAGCCGAAAGACACAAACAAACCGTAATGGAGGAAATGGCAAAGTCCGAAGATGGCCCACCTAATGTTTTCCCTGGGGAAAAAAATCGATGATCCATGACTTCGCTATTTTGTCATTTCGACAGTATCGGATCGACTAAATAGCATTCGCTATTTAGTCCATTCAATACTGTCATATAGACCTGCAAAATGCACTGAACATGGAAGTAATTGTATTAAGTTTAGTTTACAGAGACAAAGTCTCATTCACGGAGTGTTCATTACTGAGTAGACCCCTGGAAAAAAGTCATGGTTTGGAAACCATGTCAGTCCAGTTACTTCAGTGCAATACAGTTTCAATCTCCTGCATGGAGTGGAACCTTGGTTCATTTAACCACTCAAGAACAAGAACACTCAGAGTTTTTTTTCAAACACCTGCTTTATTTCAGAAAAAAAGTATTAGCCTCACTTTGTTTGTTCTATATGCTTAATCAACAAATAGTTTAGTAAACAGCATATGCTAGTTACTGTTTAAATGTTGTCATCCCATAGTGCAAATCATATATAAACATTTACGTCTAGTAATTATTTGCTGTTCTATCATTTTTTTGCACATCTCATAACATTTAAGTGTGTGTGACTGTGTCTGTATTGCTCCATATAAAACCGCAGGACACTTTCCCTTCTTTCTTCCTTCTCCAGTAGGTGGCAGTGTTTACTGTCTCAATTCCTTAAATTCATCTTCCTGCATCGTAAAGCCTTCATGTTGCTAGAAAAATGCAGTCCTTTTTATTGTCCCGAATTTCTTCTACAACTTAATGTCTTACAGTAGTTTGTATATGTGTTATTATATTTAATTTATTTTTCTACTTTATAATTTTTACTTTATTACATTTTTTAGAATGATGAACACAAGTCCGTTTTTTGGACACATGTAGTAACTAAGTTGGTCCACAGAAGGGAGGAACTCATTCATCCACGTAATGCCACCATCTATCACTCTTCTGTGTGGTTTCATATTATTGTTCTCTAAGTCTAGAAATGATTTTAAAGAAAATCTGGTTTATTCAACAAAAATATTAATATAATCGGCAGACATGGAGATACCTTTTTTCATTTTTCATTTATTAACTTAACTGCTTTTTAAATGGATGACCTGAAAGCACCTTCTGGTTAAGTGAGTTAATTTTCACTCTCTGTCTGCATTACACTACCACAATTAGAGTGGGAAGATGGTAGAATGGTTAAGGCATTTACTTTCAGACACAAGATGTTGGGTTTGATTCTCACATGGGGTAAAAGGCTAGGTTTAAAATGGCTTTCATGGGCAGTTAGCCTAGTATGAACAATGCATTTTATTAGCATTTTTAATTAATGCAAGCCTTCATAAACCCTCATAGTTTCAATTCACTAAAACAATGAAACATAAAAAAGAATATTTTAAATGGTAAGTGAATTTGAAAACAGAATGAACACAAGCATTTATCACTATTAAATATCTGCAGCATGCTGAATGGTAATAAAAATGCCCACACCAATGGCCATTTTTCACATTGCATTCAGTTCCTTCTGCAGTCTCAAAAACGTTTTTGTGCATTTCCTGCAAAATTACATTACAGCCAGGCCAAGGCAAAGTGCTGTTCCTCCTGCTCTTAGGTCATACAAACAGGATTTATAATGGGTTAACGTGGGTCATTGGTCTTTCTGCACCAAGACTGTGCAGCAAAATCACTGGTAAATGAACACAAAATGTGTTTTTTGGATGAAAAAAAATTGAAAAGTATTTGAAAATTGTGCTCTAATATGTACAGTGTATTAAGAAAAGATCTCTGTACTGGGTTAATGCTGAAAACTTAAATACTTATATTCACAATTTTAAATTGTGTTTTTGAACATTTTATGTCAGTGGCTCAACAGATAACCTACTCAGGTTTGATGTCAGGACGAGGGATATCTGTGGGTTCTATCCCCACATCAGACCATCAGATGCTTGAATTTATTTTCCAACACTAATGGTGCAGTACAATAACAGGGGAGTGCTGTATCATGAGGTTCCATCTTTTGGATGCGACATTACACCAAGGTCTTCTCTGACTAAGATGGTGGCAGTTGAAATGTTAACTATCTTATAGCACTTACTGAAACAAGTAAGGAGACTTCCTTGGCACCTTGGCCCAATTATCCCAGGTCATATACAAATTACCACAGGTCTACATTGAAAATAGGCTGTTGACCTAGTTGGACTAACCCACTCAACAAAAGGTAAATCCGAAATGTTTGGGACTTTAGTCTTTTTCAATGGCTTTACTTCATAAGTTCATAGATAAGTACTAAGACTTTGGTCTTCAGATTATTACAAGCTTAGCCAATAACTAGAGGTTAGAATCAAACTCTGCACCTTATATCTGTGAGGTTAAGACTTTAACCATTATACCAATCCTCGCCCCTCTAATGAAAAGAAGAAATGACATATTTTGAGTACTTCTGTAAAAGTATTTTATAGATAAAATAGATATCTTCTTAGCCTGGAAGGGGAAAAGAGCTATGGTATAAATGAACATTGCTATCTGTCACAATTATTACGTTTAGGGTAAAACTTCTGAGAAAAGATAAAGTTAAACCATGTCTAATAAATTTAGATACAAACTCATAAAGATGGCAGTTATTAGTATTCAGTGCAATAATTTTAACACTGTGGTTTTGTCATGCTAAATAAAGGGAAAAAAAGTAGCAGAGTATAAAACTCCAAAATAGAAAGTTTATTTAATCAATCACAAAAACATTTGCATAACAAATGTCAATATTTCTGAGAAGGTATTTTTGTACATTGTACACAATAACAGACAACAAAATATTTTGTTATGGAAATGAAATTTAATTGCAAGTTTATTTATAGGAGTGCCTGCTGAAAGGTCTATATTGTGAGTTTTTGGTCAAAAGACTTGACAGTAACAAAACTGCAAATATATATATGCCAGCTCAAATACATTTGTGTTTTTCAAGATGTCCATCCCAACTGTTCAGTGTAATTATCTCTGTTTTTGCATAATCTTTATAGCTCCTGTGAATGTTGACAGTTGATCCAGCATCACTGCCTATTCATTCCCCATTTCCAGGACAAGAGCAATCCCTGGTACAGCCATTACACAGGTAGCCATGAGGAGTGCTTCCTGTTTATGGCTCAAATCTCGACCTTTAACAGCAGATGTGTAACTCATATCCTTGGGAGAATGCCAACACACCTTCTTGTGCATCTGAATGTTTCCATGCATCTACCAATGAAAGCTACCATGTTCATGGCTAGGTGAGCAAAATACATGTCTGTAGACCACCCATAATGTCACAACCCCTTCTCCAATTGATAGTGGTTTAGGACAACCCAGAACCACCCTTCTCCACCACCCCCAGCATAAACATGTCCTTCCTCATCACTCCAGCTCCAGCAGATGCCCAAGCTGCTAATCGAATTTGGGTCAACTAGGTCATAGTCAAATTTTGCATTTATATCACGTTATCAAAAGATGAAATGGCAAACGCTATTTCATCGCCCCCCAAAACATCTAAACATGAAAATATAGAACATTCAGAACAGCAAATTTTTTCCCATGGAAAAAATTTACTGCTCCGAAACGCATACACACAACACAAGCACATCAAACAAACAGCAACCACACACATACACTTAAATTCCTACATCTAATGCTACACTAAACTAAACATACACTACTATCTACCCACTTACTTTAACCCAAACCCTAACCCTGAGGTCCGTCACTATCGCACACTCACCTAACCCACTCCCTAACCCTAACTCACTTAAACCGCCCCTAACCCTAAAGTCTGTCACTATCGCACACACGCCGAACCTGCACCCTAACTCACTTAACCCGCCCCTAACCCTAACGTACAAACAATCGCACTTACCTGAACCCAACCCGTAACTTTCCACCACAGTGCTAAGAATAGCGAAGCCACAGAAACGGCCAACCAAATTCTTTCCCGAGGAAAGAATTTGCTGTCCTGCAGCTTCGCTATTCTTAGCGTTCACTGAATAGTGTTCGATATCAGAACATTCAAAGTTTTGATACTTTGATGTTCTGATATAGACCCCAAATTTTTGCCAATGGAATTGGATTTAATATGATCATCTTTTCACCTAACCACATGAAGTACCGTGATAAACGTATTCTGTCTGGAACGTTACTTCATAATATATCTGTGTAATCATTTATGGGAACAGAATTATAGAATGACAATTCCATCTATAGATTATGTGGGGAAGACACAGAAAAGATACACTGAAAATTTGGGGCAAAATTATGGCAAAAGTGGCAGTTTGAAAATCCATTACTTTAAATACTTCAAGAAATGCACTGAACCAGGAGTGGCTATTGAAATTAACTACAAGTTGGCTACTCTTCTGTAGAATAGCACACTATTCAGGTACAGGCTGATATTTTATTGAAAACCTTCATAATTATCCAAAGGAGTGCTAGAGAAGTGAATGGCATGTGGGAATTTGTCACTTCACTGTCTCTGACATGAGGCTTGCATACTGAATGCAAAATGCATCCAGAAACAACCTACATTGCATGTTCAACTTGCAGCAGTGCAAGTCTCCTGCAGCTGATGCATAGTAATCTGTTACATTTTCCTGCTAAATGCAGGTTGACCTTCCTCCAGCTCAAGTAGTCCATGTGACTATGTTGTGGTCTAGGGTGCTCTGTAACGGGTCTATATTATATTGTCGAAAGCCGACAATATCGAATCTGATATTGTCAACATGACAATAGCGAATGTTCAGAATATCAAATGTGTAAATGGAAATCTCTGTAAGGGGAGATTTCTGTTTACTTCAATGTAGTGTGGTCTCGGAGTTGGTATATTTAAGTAGTGGCGGGTGTGGGGGGGGGTGCAGCCTACACCCTTTAGTTTTTCTTTTTTCTTTTAATTATTTTTTTCGGAACATTCAATATTTTAATAGTTCGATCATTAAAGGTCGACCTTTAGTGATTCGAACTATTAAACTATCAATGTTCTAATATAGACCCCTCTGTAACACATGCCTCTGTGTAGTGTTGTATGTCAGTCATCATGAAAGAACTACTGACTGGCCAGGGAAATGCCCGCTGAGACTCATCAAGGTGACACCTTAGAAACAAGACATGTCAGGTTTTGCTCAGTACAGTCACTGTTTCAAAGCATCTATGCAGAGTCAGATGCACTTTCCTGGCAAACAAGGGTGATCTTGCATACTGCACCTACTCTAAGAAAACGGGGAGCAAAGTGCACTCCTACTGAGACATGGGAAATGTAGATTCTGACAAAGCAGAGGATGTGGCATAAGCAATGCACCATTCTTTGAATATTCTGACCAAGGTATCTGAACAGGGCTGAACACAAGGACATTTATATGCTTTCCTTACTTCCTTAAACTGTAGATGTCTGCTTAGGCAGCATGTGTACATGAGTGGACAAATAACCCACGTTCAATGTTCAAATCGCTTTAGGAGTGCCAAGCTTATACATTCTTCTGTATATGTTTTACTGTTAGTTCTATCATGTGGTAATAATTTAGGATGGAAATATCTAGAGGTCTCTGTTGAATTTATCTTTACTTTTAAATGTAAGTAGCCGTCATACTTTGAAATAATTTTATTTATTTATTTTTTATTTTCCATTTGTTTACCATGATAGTCTGACTGGACTAGGTCCATTTACAGCAGAGGCCCAGGGAGAAAAGCTCCACATTTATTAATAGAAGTCGAAATATAAATACACAAGTGTAAGACAGATAAAACACATATCAACAACAAAAACAGGATTTTAAGATTGAAATATGAAACATACATGATACATCTCAGCAGTAAGTGAGGTTAAACACAACATGGTTAAATTAAGTTATTTCAAGCTGGCGATTGACTGTTAGAGTTATAATACTGTAGCACATTACAGTAAGTAAATAGGAAGCCTTCCTAGACAGGAAGGTGTGAGAGGTAGAAAAACAGTAATTTTATGTAATACATGGACATAGCCAGGTATTCATAAGATGTGATTTAAGAGAGTTTTTGAAGTGTGAGGTAGTGGAGACAGAGGTCACTGAAGGGGGGAGGCTATTCCAATTTCTAGCAGTGGTGTGGGAGAATAGTGCTTTACCGACAGTATTGTTAGCCCTAGAGATATGGAGGAGTGATTTGTCACTAGAGCTGAGTGGGCGATTTGCTATGTAATGAGTGAGTAGTTGACTTAGTGCTGGGATTTTATCAGGATATTTCTGAATGTTATAGGCAATGACCAGCTGGTGGTAATTGAGTAGCTGAGGAAGTTCTAACCATTGTAGGTCCATTAGAGCTAGACAATGATGGGTTCCGAAGGTGGAGTTGTTAGCAAACTTGGCAATATTATTATAGGATGACTTAAGTTTATCAAGGTCTAGTTTTCTGATTTGGGTAAGAATTGGGTGCTGCATACATTAGTGCAGACAATAGGTGGGTTTGGGCTAGGGTGATCTGTGCTTGATCTGTGAGGAAGTTTTTGTGTCTATATAGTGTACCCATTTTTTGTCAACCTTTTTGATGGTTTGAGAGATATGGACACCAAAGAGGAGGTTTTTGTCAATTTCAATGCCGAGGAGTTTGGTGTGGGCAGAAGGAGAAATGGCAGTACCATTTTTGGAAGTGATAGTAAAGGAAAGAGGAGCAGATTTTGATTTGTTGGGCGGTAAATAAAAGCAATTTAGTTTTATTGAGGTTTAGGATGAGTTGGATATCAGTCATACATCTTTCTACAGAGCTGAAGGATTCTTGAGTGAGTTGCTGGGGAGTGGAAGGAGATGGGGCTGAGCAGATTAAAATTGAATCATCTGCATACTGTGTAAGTGTGGTGTGCTGGGTGGAGGTATGTAGATTGTTAGGGAAAACAGAAAAGAGAAGTGGGCCCAGTATTGAGCCTTGTGGTACGCCTATGGAAGTTGGAAGTAGAGGAGATAGTACCCCTTGCCATTGGACAGACTGCTGCCTGTCAGATAGTTCTTGAACCAGGCAATAGTAGAAGGGGCAAAGGATAGGGAGGCTAGTGTATCTAGTCGTATGGAGTGTGAGACCATATCAAATGCTTTGGAGAGACCCAAGAACATGGCAGATGTATAGTTATTGTCTTTTCTGTGTTGGTTAACTAGCTTAGTAAAAGAGAGAAGAGCGGTAGTCGTGCTGTGGTGTGGCTGGAACCCATGTTGTGTGGCAGAAAGGAGTTTATGTGTGTTTAGGAACTGCATGACTTGAGAGTGAATACATTTCTTTAGCAGCTTGGAAAGAGGAGACAGAATGGCAACAGGATGGTAATTTGAGAAGTCGAAAGAGTTGCCGCCTTTATGAAGAGGAATGATATATGACACCTTCCACAGTTGAGGGATGTAGGATTCTTGTATGAAGCGGTTGATGAGGATGGAAACAGGGTAAGATAAGGATTCAGCGGCTAGTTTTAGGAAGTTAGCAGGTAGACTATCAGCTGTTCCTGTTAAAGTGTAGATGTGGAGATTCTGGTTGTATAAAATATATTTTTATGTATTTCAGTAACCTTCTTGCTCCACTAAGACACTGAAATTCTCTTATGGGATTTTTTTCTTAACCTGGACTGCTGAGAAAAAAAAGGCCTAAGAGAAATGGAAACAATGATAAGTGTAGCGTACAACGGTTTACTTTAGAAGCTAAAACACAATGAAGGAAGCCTGTGTACTGCTCTCCTTTACAGCCAGGGGGTGCTGTTCACAACCACAGGTGAGGAATGCAATCCCATGATGAGATGATGTCTTATCGCTGAAACGTTGGGTCAAGGGCTTACATCCAGCTGCTGTACATATCCCGATTATATAATGGGTCTGACGAGAATGATTTTTTACTCTGTGCACCCATATTTACAACGAGCAGCTGCCACTGAGTAGTCTGCAGCTGTAATCCTGGCGTACAGCAGCTGACATTGTAAGTTAAATGGGTCTATGAGATGAAGGTAATGGAGTAATGAATTTATATCAGAATTATATGATCCACTAGTGCGAGTCCAAAGACTTCAAAAATAAACCGCCATTCAGACAGAATAACAGTGAATTGTGAAACTCACCATCACATCTTTCTGTTCCCCCCTGTACCCCATGACATGCATCCCTAAATGCCTCGTACTTAAATGCATTTATGCAAAGAGTGTTGTCCCTTGGAGACAGAGGAATAGTGCATGATACCACTAACTCAGAACATACTCTTCCCCCTCACTTTTGAGGCATAGCTGCTCTGGACTGCCATTATAGTACTTACACTTTCAACAGGCACTTGTTAGTAGTGTAGAAGATACACGGCTGGTCTCATGTAAGGTATGGGGGTAATTAAATGAGAAGGTATGGGGTTAATTAAATGAGAAGGTATGGGGTTAATTAAATGAGAAGGTATGGGGTAATTAAATGAGAAGGTATGGGGTAATTAAGGTATGGGGTTAATTAAATGAGAAGGCATGGGGTAATTAAATGAGAAGGTATGGGGTAATTAAATGAGAAGGTATGGGGTTAATTAAATGAGAAGGTATGGAGGTAATTAAATGAGAAGGTATGGGGTAATTAAATGAGAAGGTATGGGGTTAATTAAATGAGAAGGTATGGGGTAATTAAATGAGAAGGTATGGGGTTAATTAAATGAGAAGGTATGGGGTAATTAAATGAGAAGGTATGGGGTTAATTAAATGAGAAGGTATGGGGGTAATTAAATGAGGAGTTTGTCTTTTTCCCAGTAAGGGGTCGCCACAGCGGAACTCCAGTCCGCTAATGATTGGTTGAAGCGCACAGAAAGACGTAACCTCCCAAGCAGGCAGAAACAAGTTGCATATGATAAATCCTGTAAGTAGTAGAAAACAGATCCAAAATAGTGTAGAAAGTAACGCTTTTATTTGTAATAAGAACAGCGTTTTCGCCGTAGTACCACCACAGCTTCTTCAGCATAAAACATCTTTTTTAAAAAAAACCGCCAGTTATGAATAAATGAGTTGGATGACGTATGTCAAAGCATCTAACATTTAAAGAACCAGTACATCCAAATGCATATACTGTAGTGTGTCACTTACATCAATAATGTTATTTGTTTAATATCATAATGTTAAAATGATTTCTTACAGATACATAATTATATATTCATAGCAATCAAATCAACATTAGAGACATAGGGGCTGATTATGAATACTATATTCGTATAGTAATGTACCTTTGTTATTAATAGAACCAATACTAGTAAGTATCCAAAAATAAAATGTATTAACCTAACGTGTACATGGTATTATGTTAAAAACTCCCTGAATAACATGATTTTTTAATAAATAATCAATAGATAAAATAAAATATAAAATATTAATAAGTACCTAGTAAGAATTTAATATTATCTAAATAAATAAGAGATTATAATGTGAACCACAAAGTCATTATTTACAAGAATCCTACTGTTAAAAGTTATTGTATAACAAACATTATGTGAATAAGTCCCTATTATGTTTTTTTCTTTCTCAAGAAATGTCTCATTTTCAGCATGCAATTAATAGTGCAGCTTTCATTAAGCCCTGGAAAGCTGAAAGAGTTCAGGCCTATCTGCCATTCCAGTTCACGGACTTCTAATAAAATATTAACGGGTCCCCCCCTCAAAGTGTGTGGTATTGAATCTATGGCTGTGAAGTTAAAACTGTGTCCTACATATTTCTCACAATGTTTAGCTAGGGCATTGTCGCATTTTTTTGTTCTTATAGCATATAAATGCTCGTATACCCTGTCCCGAAATTTGCGGTCAGTTTTACCTACATAATATGCTTCACAGCAGTTACATCTTGCTAAATACACTATAGACTTGGAAATGCAGTTCAAATTACAATTAATATAATATCTATTCCCACCTATCTGGAAAGTACCACAATTATTAATATAATGACAATATTTGCAGAAGCCACACTGTTTACATCCCTTCATTTTACTATTATTGTTGGAGTTATTGTTACTTTCAAGAATAGATTTCAGGTTTCTCCCTCTCTTATATACAAAATTAGGTCTTTCACCCAATTTTCTCATCAATTCCTCGTTATTTAATATGTACTGCCAGTTCTTCAATAAAATTAATTGAATGTCAAAAGAGTCACTGTTAAAAGTAGAAATAAAGCTAATCTTAACAGTGTCTACACTCTCAAAAGCATTATTATTACTTATATTCTCTAGTGTTGTATTAGTTGAATCCTTGTCAGTAATCAAAGTGAAAGCTTCAGTTCCTATAATTCTCTTTTTTAGAAGAGGAAAATAAGTCCCATTCAGTCTTTTGTTGTCAACTTCACGAAGGAGTTCCAGAAATAGGTTTAAAGGGTAGTCTCTGCTTGTGAACATATTTTCAAGTTTTTTACATTCATCATAGAAAGCTGTTTCCCTGTTACACATTCTAGCTGCTCTTATGAGCTGTCCTTTAATAATAGCTCTTTTCTGTTTAAAAGGGTGTGAGCTTTTGAAGTGTAACAGGGAATTACAGTATGTTGGTTTTCTATGTATGGTAGAAATATATTCAAGATTAATGTTGTCCTTAAGTAATTTGACGTCCAAATAGTCTATTTCAGTAGTAGAAAAAGTAAAAGTAAATTTCAAAAAAGGAGTAGAATTATTACAAAATTCAATTAGTTTCGTAGCTTCATCCACATCTCCATCAAGTAAAATGAAGATGTCATCCAGGTACCTGGTATATAATTTTATTTTCTCCTTGTTGATATTTTCAAATAAGTATGTTTTTTCCCAGAATAATAATGCTTTTGAGAGTGTAGACACTGTTAAGATTAGCTTTATTTCTACTTTTAACAGTGACTCTTTTGACATTCAATTAATTTTATTGAAGAACTGGCAGTACATATTAAATAATGAGGAATTGATGAGAAAATTGGGTGAAAGACCTAATTTTGTATATAAGAGAGGGAGAAACCTGAAATCTATTCTTGAAAGTAACAATAACTCCAACAATAATAGTAAAATGAAGGGATGTAAACAGTGTGGCTTCTGCAAATATTGTCATTATATTAATAATTGTGGTACTTTCCAGATAGGTGGGAATAGATATTATATTAATTGTAATTTGAACTGCATTTCCAAGTCTATAGTGTATTTAGCAAGATGTAACTGCTGTGAAGCATATTATGTAGGTAAAACTGACCGCAAATTTCGGGACAGGGTATACGAGCATTTATATGCTATAAGAACGAAAAAATGCGACAATGCCCTAGCTAAACATTGTGAGAAATATGTAGGACACAGTTTTAACTTCACAGCCATAGATTCAATACCACACACTTTGAGGGGGGGACCCGTTAATATTTTATTAGAAGTCTGTGAACTGGAATGGCAGATAGGCCTGAACTCTTTCAGCTTTCCAGGGCTTAATGAAAGCTGCACTATTAATTGCATGCTGAAAATGAGAAATTTCTTGAGAAAGAAAAAAACATAATAGGGACTTATTCACATAATGTTTGTTATACAATAACTTTTAACAGTAGGATTCTTGTAAATAATGACTTTGTGGTTCACATTATAATCTCTTATTTATTTAGATAATATTAAATTCTTACTAGGTACTTATTAATATTTTATATTTTATTTTATCTATTGAATATTTATTAAAAAATCATGTTATTCAGGGAGTTTTTAACATAATACCATGTACACGTTAGGTTAATACATTTTATTTTTGGATACTTACTGGTATTGGTTCTATTAATAACAAAGGTACATTACTATACGAATATAGTATTCATAATCAGCCCCTATGTCTCTAATGTTGATTTGATTGCTATGAATATATAATTATGTATCTGTAAGAAATTATTTTAACATTATGATATTAAACAAATAACATTATTGATGTAAGTGACACACTACAGTATATGCATTTGGATGTACTGGTTCTTTAAATGTTAGATGCTTTGACATACGTCATCCAACTCATTTATTCATAACTGGCGTTTTTTTTAAAAAAGATGTTTTATGCTGAAGAAGCTGTGGTGGTACTACGGCGAAAACGCTGTTCTTATTACAAATAAAAGCGTTACTTTCTACACTATTTTGGATCTGTTTTCTACTACTTACAGGATTTATCATATGCAACTTGTTTCTGCCTGCTTGGGAGGTTACATCTTTCTGTGTGCTTCAACGGTTTGTGCTTTTTGTGGAGTGGCGCTAATGATTGGTAGTAGATTTTTATGAAACGCCGAGGTGCCAACTCAACGCCCAACCTTCAATGAAGGCACACTCATTTATGCACGCATGCCTTTTGAACACTACCCAACCATGGGGAGGACATGCAGACTCCACACAGAAGGCACTCCCAAGCCAAGCCAAGAATCGAATGGGAGAACCTCTTGCTGTGAGGTAACAACGCTACTGCCGTACCACCACGGCATAAGACGTGTGTAAATGAAGGCTGAATAAACATTGGATATTTGAAATGATAATTTCTGCAGTAAAATTCAAAAGTAATAAAAATTTGTGCTGGCTGTGAATGGAAAGGGTTTATAAAAATATTATATTAGAAATATGGTATGAGAAAAATGGAAACACTAATATTATCAGCAGTCATTTAGCATTTGTAACTCCATGGGTATTATTCACACATTCCTTCTGATGTATTCTGGAAAGTACTGGATGCTACAAGCTGATATCATTTTTATTCATTCTTCAGGTTATTCATTTGATTGGCTAGATATTCTTGCAGAGTGTATCAGTGGCATCCCTTTTTAGAAGAGAAGCAGAAATCAGTGTGAGCTATAGATCTAACACATGCAGGTGCTGTGGAAACGACAGCAGGTGAAGCGGCAACCCAGGAGTATATTAACAGGTGAAAATAAGTCCAATCACCTGATTAAACAATATGTATTATGCAGAACCAGCAGCATGAGCATAAATAAGGAAGTGAAGGCAGCACTTCTTCTCTTCAGCTTATTCTTAAAAGACAAATCCACCATCAAGTGTAATTAATTGCACCCCAAAGCTGTTTTGTCTCCCTTACATAACCATTAGCTGTAGGTTAGATAAGGAAAATCTTTAGCATCTTCTGATTTCACTATTGTCATTGCATTCCTGTTACAGATCATGAAGGTTCACCATCTTTTATTGTATGCATATCTTATAATGCCTTAAGGAATTTGTCTTAGCCTGCATGACACAACATAGATCAGAATCTTTTTGTTGTTTCCAATGTTACCTACTGTTCACAATTTTAGTTCCTTAGAATATACTTCTCAGAGGTCAATAAAATGCTATAAAGCATACAAAAGAGCTAGTTAAACTATTTTCTAAAGTTATGCTTTGGAGAAATTTTTATACAAGCAAAGAAGAGTTATGCAGCAACACTATATAAACAAATGTGTAAGTACTCTCAGTTTTGCCCAGGGAGGCATTTCTGTTATCTGTGTAACAACTGTAGAAAATTAAGAACATTAAGAGACACAATACATTGCTTGAACTTCCTTCATCAGCTTGATGAAATGTCAGTTGTCAGCTGCAGGTAAATGAGCAGAGCTGGCATTTCTAAAAACTAATTAAGATAGTGCTGTGGATGGTATGGAAACGTGCTAGAACTGCAACTTTGAGTAATTAACAAAAACCTATAAAACATCTGGTTTGTCTGAAATAAGATTTAAGTGCAATTTTTAACATCTTACAGTTGTTAGAAATCAAAGCAGTTTGGTGAAGTGAGTCACAGTGCTGTTGCTGTAACCAATTGCAGAAACAAACTACCTTATTTACTGCATTTAAGCTGTGTCATATTATGGGGACACAAACTCCACTGTGGGAACATGACATATGACTGAATTACAGCATCTGTTCATTATGACAGTTAGCTTTGGTTTTGAGCCTTCTAAATCCACTGTCTGTGGTATAAGATTATAATCAAAAACAGACAACAAAATGCATTTGCCTGTGAGGATCTCCACTTATATTTTGATTAACAGATTTCAGACTCATTGTGAATGCTCCCTGTTTGCTTAGAAATAACAGTGACATTATCAAATGCATGATACTGTAAGTGCCCCATATTAAAATGAGCCACGCCAATGTCACGTTTTCCATATATGTTGCAGTGCACCTGAACTGACAACCATGATAGGATGGGATACGCCACTATCAGTAATATTCAGTACAGTGTGATATTTTACTTATAGTGGGCAGATGGAGATGGCTGAGATGACATCCCAGATAATGACTCATGATCTTACTAATGTGTCTTCCGTTTAAGCACTCCAGCACACCGGGTAAATGCCAGTGATCAGACGCATCAAGGAACACAACACATTAGTTATTTATTGTTGCAAAAAAATCCCTCCACACATGCCTGGAAGCTTATTTGGTATGGACTCAACAAGGCGTTGGAGTCTTACATTGAGTTATCGATTAGTATCCAGCCCTAAGGCCATGCTTCTTCTTCTGCTTTCCCAACTTTACCGTAATTGTATGGAGTAGATGAGAAAAAAAAACAGAATATTTAAGATGAAATAAATTGCTGTCTCTTAAAAGTACTGGATCCAGAATGCAATGGTTGAATATTTATGTAGTCACAAACAAGTAGACATTTGTTTTGTGTGCATTATATAGTGTTGTAGATCAGACACATAACCAGGATTGTTAGAATTGTATGTCAGCTTACTGACCGCTGTCCCTTCCCTCAGAATAATAGCCTTCAGACCCCAGGCAGTACATTTTTGTAGATAATGTTTTACTACCAAAATAAGTAAACAAACAAACAAATGCGTAAGTAAATAAATGAACTATCAAGCATTCTGAATAATTCATTCAATAGAATACATTCCAGTTTAAACAAAATAAATTCTAGAGCATGTTATTGCACAGAATAAATGATTTCTAAAAATTACATGCTGTGGTTTACGTGGATTATGCCTGGCTACTCTGAAGTTGTGGACACAAGTAAGCAGTTAACTGGTATCACATCATGTGCATTCATTTTTCCTCAGGCTCTTAATAGAAAATAATTTATTGTCTAGTGCCTAGTTACTCTTTTTGAGTTGATGATATTTGTATGAAAGTGCTGTTTCAGTTCACCATTACTAAGTTTACCTACACTGCTATTTGAGGAGACACTGTACAAAGAAAGAAAGAAAGAAACATATTCCAGCTATGTTCTGCAATCAGCTAAATCAGAATGGGGACTCACTACAGGACTAGAGCATCATCTTTTGATTTACTTCTGATATAAATGATGTTCACTTGACTCATAACGAAGACTCCTTTTATTTTTCTATAGTTGTATCAGTGCAAAGCCATTGCAAGAAACATTTTGTCTACTTATTTGGTCATCCTGGATACAAGTTCTCTTGTCCCTCATACATATTTAACATCTGGCCAACAACCAGAATCAACATACAGCAATATATTACAGCAACATAAATTTCATTTATTGATGTCTGATATGCTAACTGAGGCTGTAACTCTTAATTAATCCCTAATATGTCAAATTGTTTTATAGAATGTGTTACTCTTGTGCATTAAGAACTATGTTTTCTTAAATATGTGCCAGGGTCTCCCAAATGAGGCTGCTGAAAAATTAAAGACTTTCTGTAATCTTTTTTTGAAAAATAGTTGGCAAGCCAGTATTTGAAGCTTTAATTGCCTGGAATCAGAAGATGCTGTCTGTGATGTTTTCTATGTTGCCAAAGATATTTATTCTTACAGCTGTCAAACACTATCTGTTGAGAGCCGATCAGATGTTTTTGATTAGCTTCCAAAAAATAAGTAATTTAAGCCTTCACTGGATGAACCATTATTTTAAGTTAGTGCAGCTGAAGATGAATAAAGTGAGAAAGAAATGTGTGATCATTTGTTTACACAGCTATAAACCTAATGTTTTAACCTGTATCACCTACTTGTGGCTGTTTATGTAATTAGTTATTTACTTTTGTTGGCTAGATTACTCCACAATCTATAGTTTATTTTCAGGGGAGACCTGACGCAGTATTCATAATAAGTAGGGAAATTTGAGCAGGACCCTGGGGAAATTTACACAGGGGGATGCTTGTGTGGCAATTTTGTAAGAGTAATGGTGAAAGCCAGAATGATGGTGCAGTGTGATGGTGCCATTAATGCACTAGTGAGTACTGCTGAAGCAATAAAACATTGTCTTACTATTGCATTGGTGAGTTGTGGCTTGCCTGATGAGGAATCAATGACAATGATAAATGAGGCTGAGAAAATGAATGACCCCATGATCATCAAGCAGTGAGATGTTCTTATGATGGAAGGTGTATATTCGTGTGAGACTACAGTTGCCATTTTTCTGTCAGTGGGGGTTTCCAGTTCTGATACTGCTGGCAAGCAAGTGACATCTTTCTTGTAAGACAGGCTGTAGCAGTGGTCAGCTCTCTGCACAAGTGTCCCACAGAAGATTGTAGGAGGAAGTTCTATATTATATGCAAAACCTTGTGTAGCAGTGATGTTGATGAGTGCCATTTCTGTGGAGGAGAGGATTTGTAATACTGCTTTGACTCAATAACAGCACACTGTATGTAAGAATCCATTTTACAACTGAGAAAACCCTTGGCAGACATTAAATTTGGGGCCAACATTATTAAACCATTAGGCTTTATGGTGCAGCATATGAAGTTTCTTATACATTTGGGTAAGAGTCTTTCTTGGGCATTACTTTTGTGAATGTGGTCACTGCAGAAAAGTTTGTGACTTTTATTCATTAGAAGCAGGCTCATTTTCTGCAGAATAATGCTAATGTTACTGACATCTCAAAATAAACACAAGTATAGGTCTCTTAATTTTAGGGCTAATGTTCTGGATGAATCTGATATCTGTGTTTGCTCAAAGGAGTACCATATACATGTTTATAAAATTACTAGTATATTTGACTCTCAGGGTATCTGGATTGGGGCTTGGGAGTTTGGGTAAGTTGGCTACTACAAATAATATTATTATTTACTTGGAAAGTGTAATAAATGTCTTTAGATGTAGAGGGATGTTGAGATATGAAAAAAATATATACAACACTGGAATAAATGACATTGTGAATTATGTAAGGAGTGTGCCTTTCTAAAACAAAATTTTGTGTCAAGTTGTAATAAGTGTGGTAGCACAGCTCTTTTTAGTTTAACTATTTAGAGGCTTGATTAATTATAGTAACTGTAGAAATATGTAGTAATAAAAATATCACTCCTGTAAAACTGTCTATCAGTGATTCTGTTATGTTCTTGGTAAATATTCAGGTGGAAGATAGAATTTGCTATGTTTCAGCAAGATAGTCCTGTCTGACATTAATTAGTCTGAGTGCTGATGCTTCAAAATGGTTATGCTGTAAAGCATTTTCAATGAACCATGAATGTGCCCTTTTACCCATTGTTGTTTGATTATGATGCTTATATACACTTTGTGGGGATATCTTCCACATAGGGGTGCAGGGAACTTCTCCCCTGCAAAAAAAACCCACTTTGTTTTCAGTGGACTGCCATGCCTTACTGTGTAACTCTGAGCAAGTCCCTTAACCAGACACCGCTTCTGGGACAAGTCTGAAAAAGGTCCATGGAGATCAGTGCTTTGTCCTGGAAACAAATACAAATAAATAAAGTGGCTTTTAGTCTAACCACTTTTCAGGATTGTCATTCAAGCTAATGGCATTTGTGGAGCCATCATGAATCCAGTCCTGATCAGCTATCTATTCAGACAGCATCTTCTGTTTTGCTAGCTGACATTCCCAGGGGAATAAGACAGCCAGGAGAATAAGATTTGAAAATATTAATTGTTAAGAGGGTTACTTTCAGAAACAAAAGGAGCATCCAAAAATCCTAAAAGGTTCAACAAAAGGGACAATAGTTGCTATTAATATTTGTTCCCTCAATATTAATACTTACTGGGGCATGGCCAAGATGAGCACTGAGTAACAGCACTTTCTCTCTGCTCTGCCTTTACAGAATATTTGTGACAGGATTTTTTGAATTTATCTGTCCTAGTCTTGGTTTTTTTACATATTTGGAATCTACTAACCATCCTTTAGGATAGTATATAAAAATTTTTGCAACTTTTTTATTTTTCTTGTCAAAAAGTACTAGAGAAACTATTTTGGCTTCAGACTACAGAATGAGCTACTCCAAAGCTACACTTCAAGAAACAACCATTAAGAAGGAACTTCAATCACTATTATCTAATATTCAAGAACTGTCAACAAAAATTGATAGAATGGATGTAAAACTGAACAACTTCAAAGAAAAATGTTCCCAACAAATGGAAATGTTACATGAAGACCTTAAGCAACAAAAAGAGACAGATTACTGGTATGGAGACTTCAGTGAATGATATGGACACTAGAATTCAAGAAGATGAGCATACTATAGACTTTCTCTTGAAACAAAATACTCTTTTACAAACAAAAATTGATTATCTAGAGAAAAGATAAAGAAGAAATAATATTAGACTTTTTGGTTTGCCTGATAATGTTGAAGAAGATAATATGGACAAATTCTTAACTTCTTGGTTCCCTGAGGTACTGCAGCTTCCTGAAGCTCTTGCATATGGGATAGAGAGGGCCCACAGATCCTTGGCTACTACAAAAAAAGGTAAATCCAATTCTACTAAATCTGTTATAGTGAAGTTGCTATCATCTCATGACAAGGAGATATTGTTAAAGACTGCATGGGCTAAACCTCCTATTAAATACAAAGAAAATGTCATACGCTTTGATAATGATTGCTCATCTTCTCTAATTGCCAAAAAGAAAGCTTTTTTTGCCAATGCTAAAAGAACTAAAGAAAGCCCAAATTAAAACACACCTATTATTTCCTGCAAGATTAAAATATTTCTCCAAGATGGTCCAAAAATATTTGATGACATAGATTCTGCCATTACTTTTGTCAAAACAAGAAAACTGCTTGATAAAATAGAGGATATGGACTGGGCAAATGCCAGCCTTAAAAGAAATGCTGATAACAGTTCCTGGAAGATTTCTGAACATAAAAAGAAGCTCAAGAATAAGTGATTAGTTAAAATATTTTACAATGGCTTTCATTTGTCTAAGCTTTAATAATTAACCCAGAAGTTGGGGAAGTGGAAATGATTCAACAGGTGAGTCTTTGTTGTTTAAATTTCTTTTTATGGTCTATAGTTGTTTTATTGGTATTTTATAGTTTGTTATTATTAAGTCTAGTTTGTTTTATTTAAAGTAGCTCAATTATTATAGCAAGTAAAAGCTATTTATTTATTTATTTATCTTTTAATATTAGTAGTTGTCTCATAATAAATGGTCCATATGTTCGTGGACTGAATTTTATGGTATTTTGTGAACTATGGTAGATATGAAGACTTACAGATGAGGAAATGAGGGCCTTTATTGCAGTAGAAACTGTTTTCTTTGTTTTAATTGTTTGCTGTTTTATTTTCCTGTCTCTCTGTGAAGAGAGATTTTTCATTGATATTGTTGCCATAATGTTGCTTTAATGATTATGTTTCCCATCTCTTGCTCTGCTGCTGGAATGTGGTGCTATCTGTGATATTAGACATGTGAATTGTTCTTGTTTTGTCCTTTTCGGAGAGTTCATATGCTTTGAATAAGTCATCACATATTTATCTTTTTTAAAAATGTGTGAATATGTGGGTGTGATGTTAAGTGAACAGTTTATCTTTGATAACTGTGGTGGTTTTCCCTGATGATTGTACTGTGGAGAGGCTTTAATTAATTAATTATTTTTTTCTTTTTCTTTCTTTTCTTTTTTTGCTGCTGGTTGTGGGGAAATGGAGGGTTTGGCATGGATTGATATGTTAGTGGTGGTCTAGTGGTTTGCTGGGTTTGGGAGATGGAGTTTGTTGGATTTGTAATGTTTTATATTAGCTCTTTTCCTCCCTTTTGCCTTTTTTTTTTCTGTCTGTTTTTATGTTTCCCGGTTCTGTCATGAGGTAATCAACAGCTTTCTTAGAGAAAAGCTGCAAATGTTTTCCCTCCTTAATCTCATGCATATGAACTGCTGAACAACCCTGCTATGCGATCACACTGCGGCTGCCACAACTGAAAGCAAGAAAAAAGTGTAGTTTCCATGGAGACGTTTACACACTGAACTTTGTGCTGAGAAGCTTTGCAAAGCTGGATAATAGCTTGAATAGATGTTTTTAGTGCCATCTACAGGTCAAATGGAAGAACTGCAGCTAAGTAACCTGTATAATATGACTGTTATATTAAAGCATCTGTGAATGTTTATAAACAGAGCACTTTTGATACATTTAAACCCTTATGTTTTTACACTTGTATTTATAGTCCTATTATTTTTTTAAGTAAAGCTTCTTCTGATTGGTATAACAAATATATTGCATATATAGCAACATCATTAAATATTAAAAAGAAAGAAGTCTCTACATGAGACCTATGCAGAAATTAATATTCTTTTACAAGACATAGCAAACATTGATGGTTTTCTCTGGTGGTTCTACTGTGGAGATGCTTTGATTTGTTTGTTTTTTTCTCTTTTTCTTTCTTCTCTTTTTTGTTGTTGGTTGCGGAGAAATGGTGGGTTTGGTATGGATTGATATATTCGTGGTGGTCTAGTGGTTTGCTGGGTTTGGGAGATGGAGTTTGCTGGATTTGCAATGTTTTATATTACCTCACTCCCTCCCTTTTGCCTTTTTTATGTCCATTTTTGTGTTTCCCAGTCCTGCCTCGAGGTAATCAACAACTTTCTCAAAGAAATGCTGCAAATGTTTTCCCTCCTCAATCTCGTGCATCTGAACAACCCTGATATGCAATCGCACTGCGGCTGCCACAACTGAAAGCAAGAAAAAGTGTTGTTTCCATGGAGACATTTACAGACTGAACTCTGTGCTGAGAAGTATTGCAAAGCTGGATAATACCTTGGACTGACGGTCTCTAATGCCATCTATAGGTCAAATGAAAGAACTGCAGCTAAGTAACTTGTATAATATGACTGTTTTAAACAGAGCACTTTTGATACATTTAAACCCTTATGTTTTTACACAAGCTTCTTTTGATTTGTTTAACAAACATATAGCATATATAGCAACATCATTGAAATATTAAAAGGGTCTTTACATGAGACCTATGCAGAGTCTGATGTTCTTCTACAAGACATAGAAAAGAGACATGGGAATAGTTTTAGTACAGCTAGAAGATAAAAAAATAATGAATGAAACATAACATATTCTGTATGAAATTAGCTTATTGCATACAGTATAGTTTGGGATGCAGATATTTACCATATTAACTAACGTGTTGCTATATTTTGAGGAAGACAGAAGCTGTTTCAGGTTAGCAGAGCTTTCAAAGGAAAGAAAGGGAATAAGAGAAAGGGCGGGGGAATTATAAATTTATGCTACATTCCTTCCTACAAAATACTGAAGACTTTATTGGAATCCCATCTTACAGTAGGAAACTATTATACAATATTTTTATGCTCTTGTTTTCAGATACATGGAGATGGGGAAATAGTGTTGTTAACTACTGGCACAATAAATAAAGAGACAGGAGATTAGTTTACTTATTGATCATTATAGCAATTCGTTGCATGTAAATTAGCTATGACCTTTATATTATTTGTATAATATATGATTGGCCTTATGATATTTTAAACTCAGTATGACAAAAGTTAAAATGAAACCGTTACATTTGACACATTTTGATTTGTTTCTTGAATGAGTACATACAATTGTAATAGATGTATTTTACTTCATATTTTTTTTTATCACATATACTACCGTATAATGCTAAATTATGCAACAACAGATATATTTAGGTGGGGAGGAGAAGAGTGTTGTTACTAGTTTGATGGTCAATTTGGGTGACAGATGCCACTCAAATTAGGAGTTCTTAACTCTAAGGGGTGGGGGTTTAGAAAGTGTCTATGTTATTAGTAAATGTTATACATTTCTGTTAATAGTTAATATGATGTTCACCAAGTCTTGCAAAACTGAATTTGATATAAACATATTTCATTCGATAAAAGTTTTATATATTTCATGGCTAAATTATAATTGTATTCCTAATAGTCAATTTCTATTGACTTATAAAATATGGGGATAAAGGAGAATTAGTCAACAACAGATACTCAGAACATTAACATTTTATGACATATTTAAAGTGTATATCATTAAACATTAATGGATTAAATAAATTCTGATAGGAAGACAATGCTTGAGAAGTTAAAAAAATGTATTAATATGCTCAGCATATTGTGTGGTGATTTCAGTATGGATTTCAGGAATCTAAGAGGGAATATTTTGCTAATGTAAGGGGGTGTAAGTCATTATGACTATAACCAAGTTACTTGTGAGACCTATATCTACTCATATGGGAAGAAGCGAATGGGAAACTGACCTATTAACATCTTTATTAACTTCACACATTGAAAGACGACATGGGTACAGATTCATTTATAGGAAAAAAGGCAAATCATTTTAAATATTTTTAATTAACCACTTGCATGATTATACATATATGATTTCTTTTTTAATAATTATTATTCATACCAAAATTACATAAATTGCTCAAGTCCTGTCTTTCCTTAAATTTAATTTCTTCTCCTGAACATTATTCTGGATGAATTATTCCCATGAATTCAATTTATTTCAATGCAATTTCCTTCTTTCATTTTCTAAAAATCCCACCTATAATTCTGTTACATACGGTTTACATTTTATTTATTTATTTATTTATTTATTTATTTATTTCAGTTTGATGACCGGGGAGGTCCACTGGGCTTGATTTCCATTTTTTAGTAATTGCTGCTTTGGCTGCAATAGTATTAAACGTAGCAAGACTTTACCACGTCTAGATAATTCAGATTTTATATCCCAGCTCAAAAAATAATGTCCCTAGTTACAATCATTTACTCCCCCAATATTTCTGACAAAGTGCTCTGTAGGAATTTTTTAAAAATCAGCCAACTCATTGCATTCTCAAAAAATATGTTTGCAGTTACTTCTCTCTTTCCCATCCCACCTTGAGAAACTCCTGTCTACCTGAGGAAAAGTCTCTGAAGTCTGACTGAGGTATACAAATACCTATACAAACACTTGCATGCAAACCCCCTAAATGTTCTGGACTCTTTTGCATACCTGGCAGCCATACAGAGTTCCTCCCACTGTCACTTTGTAAATTGTCTTTCCTGCCTCTCTTCTCAGTCTTTTCTAGAAGACTTAAATTAATACTGAGATATTTAATATGACCTACTAACTATACATTTTTAATAGCAACTTCCACTCTAGAAAAAAAGAACTCAACCATTCCCAGTCTTTCAAATAGAACCCCTCATTCATTTTTGTTTGCCAATGCTCTGTTATCAGTCCCTGGTTGGAAAGCAACCTCTGACCTGAGGTCCAGGCTTCCATTTTGCATCATCCCAATATATTTGCTCCTAATACCTTGGTTCCTTGCTAGTTTTCTCCAATAAATTCCAGCTCCCTCTTGCCAATTTTCCATACCCCTACTTGCAGTCATTTATACTGGTAAAATCTCTTTTTTCCCAATGGCTTATTTCTTAGAATGTATTCTGCAGCTTCATGAATATAATATTCTGTATGGTTGTTGTTATCCTCCTTAAGATCCTGCATCCAAATCCTATTCTCTCCTTATTTATTGAACTTCAGTTTGATTTGTAACCTTCTACTTGTATTATGTATATGAACATCAGATATGTAACCGAAACTATAATTTCAAATTAGATAACCCTAAGCCAACTTGTTCTATGGAGAAAATAGCTTATCTCACTTAACTGTCCCCCTCATATATAAATTCATGTGTGGGTATATAGTTTACCATTATAGCCCTTGTTTATTCTCACTTATTTTATATACTGAAAAGAATTACAACCATCTCAAAATGTTCTACAACACTGAAAAGTCCTTTTTCTGAATTTATCATGTATAAAATAATATCATCTGCAAATAAGGCTAATCTTTCTTCATTACTATACAAGTTATATCCTTGAATTTGAGAGAACCTTATGTTCTGTGCCAATGGCTCTGAGTATAAGGCAAATAACAAAGGTGAAAGAGGAAACACTTATCTGGTTCCTCTGCTCAAACACATCTTGTCAGAGAGGAACCCTACCACCTTAACTTTTGCCTTTGGCCTTCATATATCCTCCTAGGTAACATATCACACAAATTCTACCATTGCCCTAATCATAAAATCTCAGCTGAATCTAACAAATACTTTCTCTGCATCAAGACTCACCAACAATAGTAGTATTTTCTTACTGTCTGCTTCCAGATCATCATTGTTCTATTAATGTAAAATGTTTGCCTCCCCTCCATAAAACCACAATGATCCATTTCTATCATGTTTGGTAACATCTTTGCCATTCTCTTATCTAGTATAGATATAAACAGTTTATACTAAATTCTAAGTTTTTTTGTTCTAAGGACTTTAACCTAGTCTGTGACATAAAAAGGACATGTTGGAGGGACAGGCATGTACTTACAAGATTACTCCTTCTCTGGAACAGACTTCCCATCCATGTGAAGCAAAACTTATACCCTAACCTTATTCAAATATAGCTTGAACCAATGGATGGTCAATCACACATTTACCCCAGTTTTGGCCCGGTATTCTATGTTGATCTATATAAAAGAAAAACTTCCATATTAAACTCCTATATAGCCTGCCTATCAGGCTACAAATGGTTGCATAAGAAGCTCTGCTTTCTAGTAGATGTGCAACTAATTGCAGTTTGTCCTTCTGAACTTACTTAAATTTGGATCTTTTAATCCAATTGGTCATGCCTTTATACATTTCACCTGGCACTTCCTGTAGGTTAGATGTAGAGTTAATTGCAGTCCACGGTAGGATCTCCCCCTTCTCTGGCAGTTGTTCTCAGTACTCTATGTTATTACTTTGCTGTACCTTCCATTGGTTGAGATAAACCAATGTTCTGTAAAAAAACTGATTGTCTAACAGGGAAATCTCTATATTCCAGTTCTTAATATTTCTTTGTGCCATTGCTAGATTGAGAGCAGCCAGGCCTGTCTTGATCCTATATTTCATTGATTTTGAGAGCAGCTTATGAAATAATTCCTCTTTTTAAATTTCTATAAGCCTTTTGGGTTTCTAATACCATGATGGGAATACACCCCATTCCTAAGTCAAAGTATGATTCAAAGTTCATGAAATTAGTATTGTTTCAATCTTTGTTAGTTAGAAATGCTCTTTGCAGCACCTGCAATGTGCCCAGTAATGACTCCTTCTGCGATTCATACGGAATTACGTGTATTGGTAATATATGTAAGTATGACTGTAAATTCTTTTTTTTATAAGATCCATTGCTCCTTCTACCATTGGAACTGTCTGGGTATCCTTCTTCCACATTGCCCTCATTTCTGCCTGCAAACCTATGTATTTTAAGACTTTGTATCTCTCTGTGCATAAGATGCTGTAGTCACTGGGTGTAGCAATTTGAATAATCAATGCTACTTTTGTCTTCTTCTTTTCATGGACTACTATATCTGGTTTTCTCACCTCTATTTTTTGAACTGTTGGTAATGGGTGATCTCACGTAATATAAACTTCATCATTGTCTATAATGCTTTGTGGCTCATGTTTCCAGTGTTTTTCGTCCACTTCAATATCATAATGTTTGCATAATCCCCAGTGCAACAATCTTGCCACATTATTATGCCTTTCAGTATACAGTCCTTCTGCCATTAGTATATCACAAGCAGCAACAAGCTGTGCAACTGTTTCCAATTCTGTTTTACAAAACCTACATTTGTCTGTTTCTCCCACATGTTCAATGGACTTTGTAAACCAACATGTATGTAGTCCAGTATCTTGGGCCACCAATATAAACCTATCGTCCTTTGGTTTAAATTCACCTCTCCTTAGCCATTCCTGTGTTCAGTCATGACCAACATGAGGTTCTTCCAAGAAATGTCTCTACTTGCAGATATATGTATGCATTTTCCACATTTCTTGCCTTCTCATCTGATCCTTCACCTTATTTTCTTTCTTTTGTTTTTTTGGCACATTCAGCTGCTGCCTGATTTTTATCTACTTCTGGTTTGACTTCCATTCCTGCTTGACACTGATATGCTTCTGCTAAACTAAGCAGGGTGGTCATCTTAGACTTATTCTCCTCATGTTTTAAAACTTTCACTATGTTTTGATCTTGTGAGGTCATGCAGTCCCACAATTACAGATCTATACATGTAATCATTTTCAAAGAGGCCCATACCTCCTTCAGAACAGGGAATATACAGTCTTGGTATGCACTGATTTTTATAAATCATTTGATGAGCATGAAACATCCTTCTTGTTTTCCTGTCCAATCTATCTGACACCTTTTGGGGTCAGCCAATCACATCAAAACTATAAGTTAGAACATAAAGAACATATTGGTTTATAGATTGAACTTTGTTCCTAGATGTTAACACTGTTTTCAGTATTAATTTAAGTCTTCTAAAATATTCCTTACTAATTTTTATTCCCATTTGTTCATGTTTATTATCGATCCTTCATCATTTCCCAAATATGTATACACTCCCTCTTGTTCAAGTTCTTTTATATCACATTCATGTCCCAAACTGATGTTTTCTTGGTGCTGCAGCTTTCCTGCTTTAAAGGTTGCTTTTGCATATTTATCAAGGCCAAATGACATTCCTATATCATCTGAAAATGTTTCGACCACTTGCAGTTGTGCTTTCAGTTCCTCATCTGATGAACTATACAATTTTAAATCATCTACAAAAAAGATGAGGATTCTTTACACTTTGTTTTCTGGGAGCCAAATTGTAGCCATGACTTAATCTGTTAAGTAGACAGCTTAATGGGCTAAGGGCAAGACAAAAGACTAGTGGTGACAGAGAGTCATCCTGGAATATCCTCCTCTGAATTTTTATCCCTGGAATAATAATTTGTCCTTTATCATGGCTTAACTGCAATGTAGTTTGCCATTGTTTCAATTGGTAGAAATTGATCATATGACCTAAGTGTACAACCTTAAATGAGTGTGTTTTTACTTCATTTGTTATCTGAGGAAGTCTGATAAATTATCAGACGAAAAGCGCTTAATGAAATAAACTTGTGTGGTTTTGGAAGAGCATTTCCGTTTTGTTTTTTGCCACTTGCCATTCAGTTGTTTGTTCAGCAGTTCTTGGTATTTATTAGTGTTTTATTGTTTCATGGTTGCTGTAATGTAATCAATCAGTGTAGGGTGCATCTTACACATTTTTAAGCACTCTTTTATCCACGAATGTGGGATACTGTCAAATGCTTTTTTGTAGTCTATCCATGGTATACTTAGATTCTTCCCCTTTTTACAGTTCTCCATTATGACTTTATTTAATAACAAATGATCATTTGTTCCATATGACTTTCATTTATTATCCTTTTGTTCTACTGCTATGATTGAATTTTCTTCTAAATGACTTTAAACTCTGTTGGCATCAATTCCAGTGTATAGTTTGTATGTCATTGGAAGGCAAGTTATTTGCCTATAATTTTTAGGCTAGCTTGCAGGTTCACTCTTAAGTAGAAGTATTGTTTTCCTTTTGTTAACCAGGCTGGTGTCTTCAGGGTGTGCATATAAATAGTTCTCACTCAAGGCTAAATCTTCATATAAATATGTTAATTCTTTTAGCCAGAAGTTAGGTACTGCATCTGGGCCTGGGGTTGTCCAGTTAGGAGCTTTTTTAACTTTGTTTCAATCTCTCTGGCTTTTACTTCATCCCATTTCATATCCTGTACATTTGAACTTCTTATTCTTTCTTTTACTTCTTCTATCCATTTAACATTTTTGAATCTTCATAGAAATTTCTCCAAAATGTATCTATTTCTTCTTTTTTGGTAGTGTTTCATTTCCTTTTTGCCTTATTTCCCAATTCTGTATAAAACATTTTTGGGCCATCAATAAATTGCTTATTTTGTACTTTTCTTTTATATTTATCTGCATATCTTGTAAGTTTTTCTGTCTGTGCTGATATTTTCAGTTCATTATTTGCAATAGCACACTATATATCCTGATCTATTCTGATACTACACATTGCTGCTATCATGTCTATCTTTCTGAGTATTTTTGTTGATCTTTTCCCTCGTCTATACTCTTCTAACAATGACACTTCTTCTCTTAATTGCTTTATAGTTTTCTCCATTTGCTACTTCCATGATGGCATTCAATTTCTCTCCTTCCTTTCCCTTACTACCCTGTGTTTTTGTGGTAAGACTTTATCTGTTATTAATTTAGATGCACAGTAATATATCCTATTTACTTTTGTTATATCGCATGGATCTCTATGGAAAGTCCTAATTACTTTGTTCATTTTTTTATCAAACTTCTAACTTTTTTTAGGTTTTATTGACTTTCTGTAGTCTATTTCTTTCATTGATCTTAATATGTCTGTCCATCTCTATTAAATCAAGCAACTCCTCTCTTAGATCATTTCTTCTAAGTTGAGGGCACATTCTTTGTTCAAGGTGAAGCAAATGCAGGTAGGAAGTAATAAATCCACACAGTTCATTTAGAGGAATAAGTGCTTTCGTCCCAAACAATTAATTTATCAGGAACTTCATTCGAAACAGTATATATATTCATCCTACACCAAATTTATGTAAGTAAAAGATGACATCATATCCTGTCTTGGAGCCCAAATGTATAAACACACCCCCTAATATAAATATATGAATATGCATATAAACACTATATTAGTATCAAGAATTTAAGAATGTATAAATAAAAGCACTTAATTATACACAAATGGCATAAAAGCAATATAAAATATGAAAAAATTAGAAAATTTTAAGAAATTAAAGAAATGCAAACACAATCACTATAAAAACTATATTTTGAGAGCTTTCAGTTTTAAAAGACTAGAGATAGAGAGACTTTCATTTAAACCTGGCCAGTATATGGAATTCAGGCACATTTGCCATATTAATTCCAATTTTTCCAAAAAATAGGGCCATGCACCACCTCTTTCTGATACAGATACAACTTCTAAAACAATAAATTTAAACACGTGTCCTGGATTTAATGTGACATGTTTTGCGAGTGCATTCATTTCACAACAATCTCTAATATTTCTCAGATGTTCCCCGATCCTGTTTTTGAGTTTACATTCTGTCTTCCCCACATAAAAACGTAAACAGTTAGAACATAAAGCACAATAAACTAATTTTTCACTGTTACAGCAGCATTTACGGGATATCTTCACCTTCATATTATTGATTGTAAATGTATTTCCTTCAAAGATATAGGGGCAACATTTATGTATGGTGACCTTGTGAGAGTCATTTCAGAATGAATGTTTGAAACTGAAGGACATGTTTTCTAAAAGAAGGTGCCCTAATAATCTAATAGATAAGCTGATGGGGGAAGTTATGGATAAGTGGCATAATGGGTACTTTCTACTGATCTTAAATCTTATTTCTAATCAGAATATAACTGAGTCTACTGTTACAGATACTACCATTGCTGGTTCTGTACAGTGCTCAACAGCTATAAGTGGATTGGATTTGAATACCCCGACACATGTGCCACAACAGAACTTCCATTCCAGTTTCACCACTACATTTTCAAATGATGCATTTCATATTAAGAACATCTTTCAAAAAAACTGAAAGTTATTTAGTGGTGACAGGGGTCTTAGGGAGATTGTGGGGGATAGATCCACATGTGTATTTAAAAGAGGCTCTAATTTAAAAAAAACTCTTGAGCATCAGCACCTTCCATTTATTGGGGGATACATGTATAATGTGGTAGGTGTAAAATTTGCCCCTATATCTTTGAAGGAAATACATTTACAATCAATAATATGAAGGTGAAGATACCCCATAAATGCTGTTGTAACAGTGATAAATTAGTTTATTGTGCTTTATGGTCTAACTGTTTATGTTTTTATGTGGGGAAGACAGAACGTAAACTCAAAAACAGGATTGGGGAACATCTGAGAAATATTAGAGATTGTTGTGAAATGAATGCACTCGCAAAGCATGTCACATTAAATCCAGGACACGTTTAAATTTATTGTTTTAGAAGTTGTATCTGTATCAGAAAGAGGTGGTGCATGGCCCTATTTTTTGGAAAAATTTGAATGAATATGGTAAATGCACCTGAATTCCATATACTGGCCAGGTTTAAATGAAAGTCTCTCTAGCTCTAGTCTTTTAAAACTGAAAGCTCTCAAAAGATAGTTTTTTTATAGTAATTGTGTTTGCATTTCTTAAAATGTTCTAATTTTTTCATATTTTATATTGCTTTTATGCCTTTTGTGTATAATTAAGTGTTTTTATTTATACATTCTTAAATTCTTGATACTAATATAGTGTTTGTATGCATATTCATATATATATATATTAGCAGGTGAGTTTATACATTTGGGCTCCAAGACAGGATATGATGTCATCTTTTACTTATATAAATTTGGTGTAGGATGACTCGATACTGTTTCTGATGAAGTTCCTGATACATTAAGTGTTTGGGACGAAAGCGCTTATTCCTCTAAATAAACTGTGTGGATTTACTACTTCCTCCCTCCATTTGTTTCACCTTGGATTTCGTGGTTTCTTTTGTTCCTGTTTGGATTGGCACATTCTTTGTTCTCTAGTTCCTGCAGGCATTCTATACAAAGTTCCAGGACATCTTCCTGTGACACATTCTCTTCAGTTTTATCCTGTGTCATGCATTGCCCTTTGATATGGGAGCTCACTAGCCTATCACTTCACAACATTGACTGCATCAGAGTTGCAACACTTTCCTGTTCCTTTCCTTGCTGTGCAACTCCAACTGAACGTTTGTACTGGTTTCCTGTAGAAGGCTCTAAAGTATCTTCATATGGCAACTGATCAGATGTTTCCCATTCCACTGGTTTCTCCTTAATTTGGGGATCCATTACTCTATACAGGGATGACAGATTTCTTACGGGACAGGTAGGGACAAAAAAAAAGGTCCTTCATGCTCCTTACAGTTCCACATTAAACACAAGTAGCTCTGTGTTTGGTGGCCCATATGCCGGTATACAAGCCATTCAAAAACAAATCACACAGTGGACTCTCTTCTGTTCAATGCAGAACATCAGGCAGTTCGGCATTAAACAGAAGTAGCTCCATTTTGCAATTTTTTGATTGGCTCGTATACTGGCATACGGGCCAATCATAAACAAAGCAAAGCGGAGGCTGTTTCACCGGGATTTTAACTGGCAGTGCAGGACTCGGGATCGGGCTGCTGATCCCGGGACAGTCCCACTCAAATAGGGACATCTGGCAACCCTGGCTCTTTCCTGTTGTGATGTTATCTGAGTTAGATTTTCTACACTAAATCCTTCATTATGTAAGTAATCCATAACCTCAGTTTCTGTTTCTTTAACTTCTCTATTACTGATCTTCTTCTCTTCATTTTCTTATTTTTTTGTTTTGTAAAACTTTACATGTCCACATATCTTTGCCTATATTTCTCTTCAAAATTCCTCATATGTAACTTGAACTATTTCCAGTCTAGGTTATAGGTCACTCTCTTTAGCCTTATTAGAACTCTTATTCTTGATGCATTATTGTAGACTTTCAAATCCAGTGAGGTTGTGTTGTGTTTTGTGCTTAATGCATTGATGTAGACTTCCAAATCCAGTGAGGTTGTGTTGTGTTTTGTGCTTGATGCATTGATGTAGACTTCCAAATCCAGAGAGGTTGTGTTGTGTTGTGTTTTGTGCTTGATGCATTGATGTAGACTTCCAAATCGAGTGAGGTTGTGTTGTGTTTTGTGCTTGATGCATTGATGTAGACTTCCAAATCCAGTGAGGTTGTGTTATGTTTTGTGCTTAATGCACTTGATGTAGACTTACAAATCCAGTGAGGTTGTGTTGTGTTTTGTGCTTGATGCATTGATGTAGACTTCCAAATCCAGTGAGGTTGTGTTATGTTTTGTGCTTAATGCACTTGATGTAGCCTTACAAATCCAGTGAGGTTGTGTTGTGTTTTGTGCTTGATGCATTGATGTAGACTTCCAAATCAAGTGAGGTTGTGTTGTGTTTTGTGCTTGATGCATTGGTGTAGACTTTCAAATCATGTGAGGTTATACTGTGTTTTGTGCTTGAGGCATTAGTAAATGCTTTACAGCATGTTGAGTTTGACTTGACTAAGTATAAAGGATATGGTGGTATAGTGCAGGATAAAAGTAATGAAGGTGCTAAAGTACTGGGTGTGGCATTTGGGCTTAAGGATATTTATTTCATCTGCCAGAAGTTAGGTCAGGACATAAGGGGTATTCTGAAAATGTAGAGAGGATATAAATTCTCTTTTAATAAAAAAAGGTTATGCCTACCACATGCTGGGTTAAGCTATGATTCTATGTGACCCTGAATTGTATAACTAAAATGTTGAAAATGAATGATTAATGCACTCTTATTTAGAGTTTAAGCTTAATGCTCATTATAATGTTAGGCTTGGCACTTTTATAAATTAAACACCTTTCACACAAAGCAGGTCTGATGACCTTCCCTGTGACAACAAGCCTGTCCGACTTCTTGATGAATAGCCTTTCAAAACTATGATATAGTGCTTGTGAATAAAAAGGTATACTCATTGCAATGAAGGCACAAATATTTTTTACAGGAAAGACAACCAAACAACAGCAATAAAATGATATAACTTGTTTCTTAAGTTTCATCTGCAGCATACAATTTGAAGACCACATAAAGCAATATATTTTGATATTATCTTGTCCTTCTACTGCATGCCCACCATCTCAATCCTCCCATAAAGGAGAAAAGCAGTTACGGGAGGCTGTCATCCAAGCAACCATTATGTTTTTGTCATGACCCTAACCTTTTCTCTGACAGGTAACGTGCTCATTTATCTAGAGGTCTGCTACACATTCCCTTGGAGTGTGGACTGTTCCTACAAATTCTGGCTAGCTTTGCAGTCAGACTGTTAGGATACTGTGTCTCATAGTATACTATCAAATGTTTTTGAAAGGTCAGTAAGCTTAAATGTAGAGGCAAATCTTCTATCTTTTGTTCCCTTCTGGGACAAGGTCATCTGTCCTCTTCACCAAAGTGTGTGTGGGGGGGGCAGGATAGAAATGCTCATATAAACTACATTTTTGTAAGGTCTAAGGAGGTAATATTTACTTTTGAAATAGTAGTGTGAGTTTGATGGGTTATACATCATAGCCTAAAACTTCAGTCCAGGGGGATATGAAAAAAAAAGATATTTCTTCTCAGAAAGAGGGGTGAACATCTGAAACACATTTCCAGTTCAGATGGCTGGTAAAATCTGAGAACAAAAGTTAAGCACATATGTATAAGAACAAGTGTAATTATATATGCTTTCTTTTCTTTTCTTTTTCTTTCTTTTTTTGGGGTGGGTGGGGGTGGGGTGAGATGGGAGGGAGTCCTGCAATCTAAGTGAAGTTTCTAAAGGCATGGTAGGTAGATAAGTAGGTAGATAGGAACACTATCAGAAATATTTTATGAAGTGTGGAGGGAGCTACTGTAATTGAAAATTCTACATATAATTACATTTTACCATTGAAGAACACAGATAAAAAGGAGGAACACTACTGAATTTTAAGAAGGTAATCAAATCGTAAGCTATAGTTGTAAAACTATTAAATGAAAAATGCAGACATCTTCCTTTCTAGTATAACATAAATACATTTTTGTATCTGAAGACCATACAACATAAATAATACGTAATTATAAATAGTTTCACTGCACCTCCTTCCTCAGATGGCACCTGCAACTATGCTGAGTTCTACGCAAGTGCTTTATACAAACACCTGAGCAACTGCATTGATGCTGCTGTACCTGATAGGACCAAAACAAGTTCTTCTAGGAAGAGCAAACCTGTCTGGTGGACAACTCCCATTAACAGGCTTTACAATAGGAGGAAGAAAATTCTCTCTAAGAGCAAGAGGGAGCGAGCTCCAAACTGGAAACACTCCCTCCTCAGCTTAAACAAGCAAATAAGACTCCTTACGAAGTCCTCCAAAGCTACCTACAAATCCAAATTAGCTTCCTCAACTAAGGACAACCATAAGGTATTCCTTAGTTAAATCTGTAACAAAAAGGAAAAGCTCATATTTGTGCCAAACTGGTAGTTAAGGATACCACATATACCAAGCTTGTGGACATTGCTAACCTGTTAGCCAACAGGTTCTGTGAAAACTTTACTCCCCTTTCCCTGCCACACTTACCCCAAGACATCCCTACCACCTGTCCTCTACCCTGTATCTCTAAAGAGCAGGTCATGAACACCCTCTCTGAGGTCAAAAACACAGCATCCATGGGACCTGATAACATCCCAGGCTGCATCCTACATGGGCACAAACAAGAACTGGCAATGCCATGGGGTACACTTTTCAATCATAGTCTAAGCATCTGCTTCATCCCAGCTGAACGGAAAAAGGCCACCATTATTCCCTTGCACAAAGGCAGTGCTTCCACTGACCCCGGGAACTATAGACCTATTAACCTGACAAGCCTTATCTGCAAGGCCATGGAGAGAATCATTATGGACCTTATCAACAAAGACATTGGTAACCTCCAAACACTTGACCCTACTTAATTTGGATTTGTCAAAGGGAGATCATGCCTGTTAAACCTGGTGGACTTCTTTGAGATAGTCCCCAAGGCCCTTGATGAGGGGAAATCTGTGCATGCAGCCTACCTAGATTTAGCCAAGGCTTTTGGCACTATCCTCCACTCAGGCATAATTGACAAACTCACCCAGCTAGGTATCAACCAGTATATCATTAGATGGGTCACTAACTGGCTCACTGATAGAACCATATAGTCAAAACAGGGGAATCCACCTCCAACAGCAGACCTGTAACCAGTGGTGTTCCACAGAGATTAGTCCTGGGACCTCTACTATTTGGAATCTATTTCTCCAAAGTGCAAGCTAAAACTAAAGGTCTGTGGCTGACAATGTTTGCTGATGACTGCAAACTGGGAACAGTCATAGAATCTCCAAACAATGTCAAAATACTACAAGAGACTGGTGTCAAAGTCGTGGCCTTAAACTCAATGGAAAAAATGTATTATCATCCCTTTCGGTAAGAGTGCTGCTCCTGCTAACTACCACATCAATAACAACACCCTAAGTATGCACTCAGTGGTGAGGGACCTGGGCACACAGGTTGACAGCAACGTTCCATTTGATCACCATGTCTCCACAGTGGCAAGAAGGGCATTCTATATTGCTCATCTCATAAGTAAGGGCATTGCCTCCAGAAAAAAAAGAAGTTATAACCTCCCTCTACTCTTCTCTCATCGGGCCAATAATTGAGTACAATGCCCCTTTTGGTATGTACCTTTCCAAGCACCTGCAGCAATTGGAGAGACCACAAAAGTTCCTCACAAGGAAAATTCAACATCTTCAGCATCTGTTCTATGAGGATCGCCTGAAATCACTGTCACTTTATTCTGTTTCATACAGACTGCTCAGAGGCGCTCTCTACCTTGCATATAAGACAGTATTTGACCCTGCTTTATTGGAAATGCTGCATATCCATAAATTAAATGGTACAAGGGTTACATGCTCTAATGGCCTTAACCTGGTATGTGACATTAATAGAACTTGCTGGAGGGACAGATTTGTATCCCAGAGGTTACCAGACCTTTGGAACAGACTCCCACTTCATGTCAAGCAGATCATCTGATTGGGCCTCTTCAAATGCAATCTGGATGATTGGATGGGTAACCATAAGTTCACCCCAAGGGTTCCACCTATGTCCCTCTTGGACAAGGGTGATAGGTGCTGATCATGGAAATAAGGGTAATACTTGACTAGACTTGTAAGGGCCCTAGGGTTATTAGCCTAGTAACCTGCTATGATCCTATGATCCTATTATTTTCTATGGACTGTGTCCATATGCTCAATCAAAACAAAACAAAATTAATGTATCTGTTTCAGGAAGATTTCTCTTAGCAAGTGGTCATACAGCTCTGAGCCTAAGTACTAAAAGTAGGTTTTTGTTTACTTATTCACTTCATTATATTTTATTTATTTATGGGCAAAGAACCATGACTGAAGCACTGAAAAATGAATGTTTTTCTATAAGGTCTCCAGATGCTGATATCTTTTTAAAGTGTACATGCCCTCTCATAATTTTACCCCTTAAAAACAAAACAACCTGATGTCATCTGACTTTGATGGTTTAAGGAGTTTGAGGTTGTATTTTAAGTAGCAGACACATATAGAAGCATTTCTTCCTGTAACAGTTTTTTGAGAAATATGGCTTATTTTTACATACTTTTTTGCATGATTCTGTTAAGAAGGTCTCTTTGTATATTAAGGATTCAGAGGTAGCTGGGTACAACAGCCGTGTGTTTCTAATGCTTAGTCAAACACTCTGCTTGTGCTTTGCTGACGAGGTCATAACAAGGCTGAAATATGCATATCCACAGCTAGTGGGGTTTGGCTTTATTGGCCTGAAAATGTCCATTAAAACGGCGAAACAAGTCATGGGCATTCAGAATTGCCATTGAGCTGAAACACCTGATGTTCATAAGGTTCATTTGCATATATTCCATGTGCCTCTGATACAAGAGGTTTGGGAGGTCACTCACTGGAAGTTCTAGCTTTGCTGGAGTTTTCATTTTTGTTTTTAATGATTGGTTTTTAAGTGACCTTCTCATTGTTTTAGTTTGTTGCTTGGGATATTTTTGTAGTCACCCTAATGATAATGGACATCAGCTGGGTACAACAGCCCTGTGTTTCTAATGCCTAGTCAAACACTCTGCTTGTGCTATGCTAACAAGGCCAAAATTTGCATATCCACAGCTAGTGAGGTTTGGTTTTATTGGCCTGAAAATATCCATTAAAATGGCAAAACAAGTCATTGTCATTCTTGCTATTGAGCTGAGCCACCTGATGTTTGTAAGGTTTATTTGCATATATCCCATGTGCCTCTGATACAAGAGGTTTGGGAGGTCACTCAGTGGAAGTTCTAGCTTTGCTGGAGTATTAATTTTTGTTTTTACTGATTGGTTTTTAAGTGACCTTCTCACTCATTCTTTTAGTTTGTTGTTTGGGATATTTTTGCAGTGACCCTAATGATAATGGACATCAGCTGGGTACAACAGCCCTGTGTTTCTAATGCTTAGTCAAACACTCTGCTTGTTACTTGTGCTGTGCTGACGAGGTCATAACAAGGCCGAAATATTCATATCCACAGCTAGTGGGGTTTGGCTTTATTGGCCTGAAAATGTCCATTAAAACGGCGAAACAAGTCATGGGCATTCAGAATTGCCATTGAGCTGAAGCAACTGATATTCATAAGGTTCATTTGCATATATCCCATGTGCCTCTGATACAAGAGGTTTTGGACGTCACTCAGTGGAAGTTTTAGCTTTGCTGGAGTTTTCATTTTTGTTTTTACTGATTGGTTTTTAAGTGACCTTCTCACTCATTGTTTTATATTAAGGATTCAGGTAATTTATTGAATATAATTAATAAACTTAAATGATCACAGGGTATTTATTGGATAGTTATTAACAGCTTGTATACTGGTTTTAAGCATAGACCTACTGCTGAATCTGTTAACTAGTTTTCAGTAATTCTCCTAAGGTTAATGTTAGTGAAAAGTTAATGTTTTGTTTGTTGAATAACTATTTTTTATTTGATGATAATATTTATCATCAGTTAAGGAGAACTGTGATGGGCGCATGGTATGCTCTGATATATGCTGATTTGGTTATGGCTTGTTTGAAGATGAGTATATTTATTCATAAAAAAAGACTTTCAGCTTTTCCTGGTTAGGGGTCGCCATAGTGGAACTCTGGTCCGCTCATGACTGGCAGTGGATTTTTACGGTGCCGAGTTGCCAGCGCGACACCCAACCTTCAACGAAGGCATGCCCATTCACACTCGCACCTACCTGCATGTCTTTAACATCATGACTTTTGTAAAAGGCATGTGATGGAATATAAATATTTTATTAATGATTTGATATTTGTTTGCCAAGGAGGGATAGATAATGCATATGAATTTATTAACAGTTTAGGGAGTGTCAAAGGAAAAACAACTTCAAAATGATCAACACCTGGCAGGTTCAGGTTAAGGCACTTTAATCTTGCAGCAAGGAAACAAAAACGTGCTAATACAGAGTTTGTCTAACTAGAATCAGGAAGTGAAACTATTATTATACATTTCTTACAAGGCATTGCCTACTAATCTGATGTAATAAATCATAAGTTCTTTCAATATTATTTCATAGCAGCTGTTTGTCCATGATTTTCTGCTGGCATATCAAGTTTACAAAAAAAACTTCCTAAGAAAAACAACATGGCCTTGATGACCACCGGTCAGATATGACTTCTCACTATGCAATGTTACCATTCAAGGTACTATGGCTAATTTGAGCACAAAGCAAGTACAGATTATAGTTCATTTCTTCAAGCAGTCTTTGTTTGATGTATCTTTTCTTTTCCGCAGCTGTGCATGTTCTCATAACACAAACAGAGCTGATTGTTCATATTCAATCACATTATAGAAAACAGTATTGTTCTATTCATTCACTATTCATTCATTTTCCTGACCTAGCAGATAATCACCTGCTTCTCAGTAAATTTCCAAAAGGCATAAACATGAATTTTGCTGTGCTAGCAAATACTAGGTCAGAGAGCATCTTGCAATTTCAGAAAGCATGCTGCAGTTTGAAAAAGCATCTTATAATTTCATACAGAATTAAGCTGTACATAAAATAGAATGAAATGTGTTAACCCTTTTAGCTTCTAATAAGCACTAAACATATACGTTAATACATATTTTTCTAACATTTCCTCCTGTTAATACTTTTTATTCTATTTTCAAAAGCATAAACAGTTGCTTCTTCTCCTAACCTCTTTCTGTTCAGAATTTCCAGTTAAGAGAGTCATTCAGTTTAAACTTATGAAAGTGTTTCATTTTTCAACAGTTCCTCAATTTCTGTACTTTGATATAAAGTCTCAGAAACTGACATGTCTATAAAATCTTTGATTATTTTTTTATGCAGGGAATACCACAACAAACACACACTCCTAATAGGAGTAATCCCACACAAATGGCAATCAGGATGTTCATTAGGATGCTACCCCACCCCCCAAACAAATTCTGGAAAAAATCCGTCAGTGGGTTTGGGCCTGGTTTGGTCATGGTCGACACTTGCTGAATCACCTCAAGATGGTCGTTTATCTCATGCTGGTTGTCAGGAATATACGAACAGCACTCCTCTTTTATTAAAGCACATGTACCACCTTTCACCGCTAGGGTAAAGTCGAGAGCCATGTGGTTTTGAAGCACCACAGTTCTCATAGCGTTCAGTTCATCAGTCACTAATTCGAGAGCAGAAAAAGTTGCATTGCTCATTACTTCAAGTAGTTTGGACAGTTTTCTCAGGTCCCAAATCAATTTCACTGCGCCGTATGCAGGGACTATACCTGCCCATGATATGATAGTGTCACTCAAGTCCATGTGTATCAGTTTATCTTTGTTCTTCATGGAGTTATGGTTTCTCCAGCCTGCTTCAATTCATCCCAGTGGATTCTCAGGTCTCTTGATTGGATTTCCAGGTTTCTTGGTGATCTCCCTGACATTTTGAATTCTTCCCTGAGGCAAAACTGCAGTGTGTCATATGGCCGGAACCAGGTAACCCAAAAAACAACTGCCGGACCAATTCTCAGGTAACCATTTGTATGCCTTTTTCCCACACACAAAATAACAATTCTCTACTTTAGTATTAATATATACTTGCCCTGCATGAAACATTTTCTTATCAATGATAGATAGTTGTTTAAAAAGAACAGGATTATGTTGCACTTCATCAACCGTTCTGTGCATAAGTTCAAAATATGAGTCATAGTTTGTATCACAAATATAACCTGCATTATTAGCTTTGATATAACACTTGTAAGGAACAGTCACATTACAATTGCTCCAACCCACCTGTACAGTATAATTTTTGTAAAAACATACAATTCCCTTCTGTGTAACAGGCAGGTACAATGCTATTTTGTCTTGTGATTTCACAGTTGTAGTATAAAAAATCAAATTTTCCCAGGTCTCATTGACCCCTAGGGGGACAGCAGTCATTAATAATCCCCTGTATGCTGTTGGTATAGCTGTGCAGATCCAGCAATTCGAAACATTAAAAGTTTCAGCATACACATATTTAATTGCTTGGTAAGTGTTAAAGTTCGGATGCCAGTCTATAAGTAACGAATCTCGTTTATTCAGTTCAGCTCGTGTGGCTGGAAAAAGGAAAGGCCACAACAAAAAGATTAATGTTATCAATATGGCCAACAGAATGATCATGCAATACTTCTGAGGTTGTTCAGCATTTATGTTTGTTCCGTATCTGGTCATTTTGTTCTTGTGTAACAGTAACAAGTTTTTTGTCCAGTTCAAAGCTTTTAACCAATTTACAGTGTGTCAGATGAATCCAGGACGCCCGCTCTGCGATCTTGACTGCAGTGGGTGTTGACAGTAGCACTTGGTACGGCCCTTCCCACTTCGGTGTAGTCCAATTCTTCTTCTTGATAACTTTCACCCAGACCCACGTGCCTGGGACTACTGCTGCTTCCGATGATCTGGTTTGTTCTTTATCTGAAACAGAATTTAACTGCAAAAGTTTATTACTTAAAAGTCATCTCATATATTCTGCAAGTGAACTGTCGGCCTCCTGGTCTGCAGGCATGAGAGGTTTCCACTGAGGTATATAATATGCCCTCCCAAACAGTATTTCAAAAGGAGTTAACCCCTTTGCATTTGGAACAGTTCTCATGCTCAACAGTGCCAGAGGCAGGCAGTGCACCCAGTTCTTTTGCGTCTCACTAATCAATTTCCTAAGTTTGTTTTTCAAAACCCCATTATGCCTGTCTACTAATCCTGCGGATTGGGGGTGGTATGCACAATGGTTCTTTAAGGAAATTCCGAAATATCGGCTCAACTGTTGTATAATTTGATTTACAAAGTGTGTGCCATTGTCACTGTAGATCTTTTCCGGTATGCCAAATCTAGGAATAATTTCTTTAACAAGGACTTTTGCAACAGTTGCTGCATCTGTTTTTTTGGTCGGAAAAGCTTTCACCCATTTGGAAAACATATCTATAATGACAAGACAATATTTCTTATTTTCACATTTGTTTAGTTCTATGAAATCCATACAGATAGTATGGAACGAATGGTGGTGTTGGGAAACTCCCTTGCTTAGGCTTCAATGCCCCTTGTGCATGATGCTTGTTACAAACATGGCATGCTGCACAAAAATATTTTGTGTAGTTTGTAAATCCATATGCAAACACTCGGTTCACTAACTGTACCATTCTCCCTGTTGAGACATGGCACTGCCCATGGCTCAACAAAGCTGCATATCTAAACAAGTTAGACGGTAAAATTGGTTTTCCTTCTTTGTTGATGTACAGCCCTTTCTCAAGAATTGCTCCTCTTTTTATCCATTTCTGTTTTTCTATTTTCATAGTAAGTGTCTGCATTGTTTTCAACATTTCTAAATCTAGAATCTCAGTAGGTTGTAATTCCTCACTCAAAAGAAATACTTGAGAAGCTGAAGCTGCCTGCTTTGCAGCTGTATCAGCTCTCGCATTACCTTTTGAAATCCTATCCTGTTGCTTGGTAGGAGCTACACATTTACAAATAACTACTTTCTGAGGTAACTGAATAGATTCTAACAAATCTAAAATAAATTGCGCATGGTTAATCGATTTACCAGTAGATGTTATTATTCCTCTATTTTTCCACTGTTGTGCAAAAACATGTACAGTAGAAAAAGCGTACTGGCCGTCAGTAAAAATGTTCACACTTTTACCCTTTGCCAAGGTACATGCCCTTGTCAAGGCAATCAATTCTGCTGCTTGTGCAGATAAGTTGTGTGGTAAAGACTTCGCTTCTAAAATCTCAGTATCAGAAACTACTGCATACCCCACTAGGTTCTGTCCTGTAGGATCCCTTCTGCATGAGCCGTCCACGTAATATGTCACCTCAGCATCATCCAAGGGAACATCCGTTAGATCTTTTCTAGGCAGTGTCTTTTGCTCAATCTCCTGCAGGCAGCTGTGTGGTGTGCCATCCGCAGGGGTCGGGAGCAAGGTAGACGGATTTAAAGTTGTACATCGTTCAATTGTCATATGAGGTTGGCTCAAGAGTATAGTCATACAGGAAAGATGTCTAGCAGGAGAAAGATATGCTACTTTTTCTTGCAGTAAAATAATTGCGACTGCATGAGGCACTCTCAGTGTGAGAGGGTGGAACAACACTACCGAGGCTGAAGCCTGTACTGCCATTGCAGCCGCAACTACTGCTTGTACACAGTGGGGCAGGGATCGCGCCACTGGGTCCAGCTGTGATGAATAATAAGCTATGGGGTGTTGCTTATCCCCATGTTGCTGTGTTAACACTGATGTCATGTAACCTTGCTTACAATCTACAGTTTGGAAAAAACGTTTATGATAGTTTGGTAATCCTAAAACTAATGAGGATGCTATCAGCTGTTTCAGTTTGCAGAAAGCTGATTCTGCTTCTGGTGTCCATTGTAATAAATCTTGTGCTGCCATAGGCTTCTTGTATATCAAGTTGGCCAGAGGAGCAGACTCCAAGGCATAGTTTGGAATCCATCTCTGACAGAAATTAGTAGTGCCCAGGAAGGACATCATTTCCTTCTTGGTAGTCGGTTTGGGTGCTTGTAAAATTGCTAATTTCCTATCTTCATCTAATGTTCTGCCTTCTTTGGATATTACATATCCCAGGTATTTAACCTGCTTTCTCCAAAGCTGCAGTTTGTTTTTGTTTACTTTATGTCCTTGAGTGGCTAGAAATTGTAGTAATGCTATGGTATCTTCTCTGCATTCTTGCTGGGTGGGGGCGGCCAGCAGGATGTCGTCTACATAAAGTAAAATTTGGCTGCCTCTTGGTGGGCTAAATCCCACCAAGTTGCTTGCCATCTCTTGTGCAAATATTGTTGGGCTTTCACAATACCCCTGTGGTAGTCGCGTGTATGTATACCTTTTCCCCTGAAATGTGAATGCAAACCAATGTTGGCTGTCAGGGTGTATCGGTATTGAAAAGAACGCATTGCTAATATCTACCACAGAAAAATACTTCTGTTGAGGCTTCAAATCATTCAATAGGGTGTGTGGATCTGGCACTGTAGGTGCTAGAGGTATTACTGCATCATTTACAGCTTGTAAATCTTGGACCGTACGCCATTCTCCGTTTGCTTTCCTGACAGGAAATAAGGGTGTGTTACATGGTGAATCGGGAGATTCTACCAGTACTCCTTCCTTAAGTAAAGCTGCTATTAAAGGTTTGATTCCTATTTCTGCAACCTTTCTTAAGGGATACTGTCTCTTTTGAGGTCTAAATGCTGATTTTGGCGTAATAGTAACTGGTCCTGCTGTACGAATTAGTCCTACATCTGATTTCCCTGTTGACCAGAGAGTTTCTGGTATGCTCCGTAAAGCTTTTTCTTCCTCTTCTAGTAAGAGTGCTAATCAGCTGTCCTCGCTAGACTGCAAGTGTACAGCTGGGTGTGTCTGCATTATCCAATTTAACTTCTGCTTTTGTACTCCCTGTTCTGACAATTCTAACTCTGTTTGTTTTTCCCACTTTGTGACTTTTTCTCCAAGGTCTGCCCATTTCACATTCTTGTCCTTAGTTAAACTAACATGTGGTAATTGATTAGATTTATAGAGTGCAAAGAATTCCTGGGGCAATGAACAGCTAACTACACTGTTCCCTTCTGTGTCCCAGTACAGATTACGTAATACTAATTTGTTTGCATGTTTTTAAACAGTTCTTGCTCATATTCCTTATCAGGTCCTGGTGTGTTACAATAATACAGAGTACAGTGCAACAAATGCTGTTTATCAGTGTCAAGGGAGGGGGACTTACTGATGGCTACATTCATCAATTCTTCGGTTACTGCCCCTGGACCAGTCGTGACTAAGTCCTGGCTGTACCAATAAAATGTTTCACCCTCCGGTCGCACCACAAAAGTATCCATTTGTCGCTGTGCTTCCATACCCTGCATAGTCGGTACTACTGCTATGCCAAATAGCTGCATAAGATCTCTGCCCAAAAGGTTTACTGGGCATTTTGCAGAAACAACAATTTTGCTTTTCTGGGTCATCCCTGAAACAGGGTCAGTTATTGCTATGTTATGGGAGAGTGGCTCCCGATACAGCTGTCCATTAGCTGCTTTCACTAATATGTAATCAAGTGATTCTGAATTTTCTGGTAGTTTGGAAGGATGTATCAGGGTTTGTGAAGCCCCTGAGTCACACAGGAATTTAACTTCCCCTCCCCTCTACCAGAAGTGTAACTTCCGGTTTCGTGTCTGCTAAATAGAGCTCTAGGCTCAATAATGCTAAGTCCAAAATTTCACTTTCTTCACCATCGGTGATTTCTTGTACTTCCTCTATTTCTTCTGTCACATTCTCTACTCCCTCTATCACATTTGCATTTGTCTTTTCTTGGTTATTCCCTTCTAGTGATTCTTGACTATCATATAGTCAGTCCTCACCCTCCTTATCTTCCATGGCTACCTTCTTGTTTTGCTTGCAATCCCTTGCTAAATGTCCCTTCTTTCCGCACTTAAAACATTCACCCCTTTTCTTTCTCTCTTCAAACTCTTCTGATCGTTTATCAGACTGTTTGTTTCCCTGGGCATTTTTCTTGCCCTTTTTTTCCAGACTGTACTACATAAACTTCTGCTCCATCTTCTACAGAAAATACTTGGGCTTTCTTTTTCTTTTTACTGTTAAGATGCCTTTCGGCATGTCTAGCATATTCAACTAGTGACTGTAATCTACTCGTACGATGGTCTACCATGTGCTTTGTAATAAAGCTGCTTAGAGGCAAAATACTGACTTTCAAAAATGCATTCTTTAATTGCTGCTCATATGGGGAATCATGTGTTTGGTCTTCAGGTACCTGCATTTGGTTATTAAAACACTCTAATAATCTAGCATAATATCTGTCAACAGCTTCACCTTCCTGTTGAATGCATTGATTAATGCAAGTCCAGTCTGCCCTAGGCTTCCACTTCTCAGAGATTCGGTCTGTTAGACCTTTCACTCTGTTATCCAGTTCTGCATTGCTATGTGGGAGTGGCTTGTGTTCTGCGTCACGGGGATTCCAGTTGCCACTGATCATGTGCCAATCTGGACCTACGATTTGTCTAACTACTTTTTCTACTTCTTCTCCATTTAAATGATAACTTAACCTCATGCCCTGTAAGTCTTCTAAGAATTTTCTAAAATTAACGTTTGGATGGGGAATTCCCTCTGTGGCTTTCTGGATGTCTTCCGGTGTCCACGGTCTATACACTAGGAGAGTCGGGTCCTGTTCTGCCTGTCCTCCCTGAGGATTTGGTACTTCTATGAGTGGACATATCTCTTCTTCACTCATAGCTCGTGAATTTTTGTTTATTTCATATAACTCAGTATCCCCTCTTAAGTTACGTGTTCGAGACCTAGTCTTGATGGGATCTCTAACATACGGTCTTGGCTTTGCGGTAACAGCCAGGTATAGCGGAGGTGGACCAGCTTGTCCACTCGCTTCATATTCTGGTGCTGGAAGCGGAGGGGGCGGAGGGGCTGATGCTATTACCAAATTATTGTCTTCTTTATCTAGAAACATAGCTTTTGAATTATTACTTTTTTGTTCCCTACGGTTTGCTTCCTCAATCCACCTGTGTGCTTGAGGAATACCCAATTGACATTGCTTTTTTACCTGACCTTTTGCATCGGTTTTAAGTTGTTTGATAAGTTTAATAAGCAAGGATTTTTCTAATTTGCCATTAAATTCATATTTATTAACCCATTTTGTATAGTATCTAACATTGTCGGCACGCTGTAATTGCATATATTTTGCATCTTCGGTTAGCGGTGGGTCTTGGGAACTTTTTGTGCACTTATTACCCATATTGTTCTGACTGTTAAAAAATGTTACGTAACCCTTCTTATTTTCACGTGGTACCACGATTTTCTATTTCACAGTTTATCTAGAATAACTGTCTTACCTATTCTGTTTCCCTGATCTATGACAAGACTGCAATCTTTCTGTCCCTGACTCGTTCAAAACAAATTTCCTGACAGATGATTCAAATCAAGTCCCTGATCTAAAACAGAAAAAAAGGTAAATCTCACCTTACCTGAGCCTCCGTGATTGACCGTCTCTGGTTCGTATGCTAACTCGTCCTCCAGTCGCAGATCAGAAAAGTGGCTGGCCTCTTTTGAATGACAATTCAGTCGGAGGTCTTTCAAAGCAGAAGAACCGATGTGGTTTCTTCCCCGTACGGTTTCATGCCACCTGGCATCTGACCTGAGGCGAAGTGAAAGTTTCCGGTCCGGAGGACCAATCTGTCAAAGGAAAAACAACTTCAAAATGATCAACACATGGCAGGTTCAGGTTAAGGCACTTTAATCTTGCAGCAAGGAGACAAAAACATGCTAATACAGAGTTTGTCTAACTAGAATCAGGAAGTGAAGCTATTCTTATACATTTCTTACAAGGCATTGCCTACTAAGCTGACGTAATAAATCACAAGTTCTTTCAATATTATTTCATATCAGCTGTTTGTCCATGATTTTCTGCTGGCATATCAGGTTTACAAAAAAAAACTTCCTAAGAAAAACAACGTGGCCTTGATGACCACTGGTCAGATATGACTTCTCAGTATGCAATGTTACCATTCAAGGTACTATGGCTAATTTGAGCACAAAGCAAGTACAGATTATAATTCATTTCTTCAGGCAGTCTTTGTTTGATGTATCTTTTCTTTTCCGCAGCTGTGCATGTTCTCATAACACGAACAGAGCTGATTGTTCATATTCAATCACATTATAGAAAACAGTATTGTTCTATTCATTCACTATTCATTCATTTTCCTGACCTAGCAGATAATCACCTGCTTCTCAATAAATTTCCAAAAGGCATAAACACGAATTTTGCTGTGCTAGCAAATACTAGGTCAGAGAGCATCTTGCAATTTCAGAAAGCATACTGCAGTTTGAAAAAGCATGTTATAATTTCATACAGAATTAAGCTATACATAAAATAGAATGAAATGTGTTAACCCTTTTAGCTTCTAATAAGTGCTAAACATATACGTTAATACATATTTTTCTAACAGGGAGCAATATTGTTTTTTGACAGGTGGAGTCTATAAGCAGCAAGCTGATTTTATGGATATAATTTTAAGAGGTTTATGTGTGGGTAAGATTGTGACAAAGGTACGTAGGGAGGATACCGCTATCAATGATGTTTTGGGTGGTAGCAGTTGCCCCCCCCCCACACACACACACACTCACATTTAACTGAAACTCTCACTAAAGGGGAGTTTATTAGGATAACAATATTATGTAACGAACATGAAACATTCTAAAGGAAGTAAATAGAACTATAAAAATGTTTTTAAATCATGGTTATGATTATGATATTAGGTATATAATTCATATTTACAGGTTATTAACTTAACTTAACATGCAATGATATCTCTTTTCATTTTTTTAAGACTGTTGAAAGGAATGATTATAGAATATTTTTTACTGAGTAAAATATTTTAAGTTATAAAATTAGTGGTAAAAGGAGTAGTGGCATTTTTAAGGCAGGTTACCACTTCTTTTAAAGAAGGTCTGACATTTTGGCGATATGCTTGTGCATAGCCATTTTGTAAGACCTGAAATTAAACATGGTAGGAACTTAGTAACAGATGGAATTACTGCCTGTGATTCATGTAATGTCTGCTTGGTCTGATGCATCAGCGGATTAATAAAGTATTTTAATCTACAAGCCTCATACCTCTCAGCCTCTAATACCAAGAAATCTGGACAAAGTCATATATAATGAGGGGTCAAAGGCCCAAAAATATACGATCTGAGGAAGACAACAGTCGAAAGCGCTTATCGGATATCTTCAAGGGACAATTTTGAGCTTTTTATTTTTTATTTATTTTCAAGTCGAAGTTTTATTCGTATTAAAGGACTAGAATTTAACTGGAACACTTGTGGATTTCGTTGATTGGCCATCCTTGGGTGGATTTTCTGTCTTTTTTCTGCCAATAGTGACTGTTTTTGTAACAGACCACCTTTAGCGTTTGGGAGTTATTTATTTATTTGCAAAGGCCCAAAAATAGGGACAATTTTTAAATATTGCTCTTACAAACATAGAAAGTTGATGGGTTTTGCATTAGTATGAATTTTCAGAACTGTATGAAGTCTGTAACTCAAACATTTATCGTCATTTTCTGACTTCAGTCCTCAAAGATTTGCCAGTGATTTGCCAAAAAATGACAATTTCATGAGGAGCAGACCAAAAATATTAGGCAAAAATCTGGACATTCTGCGAACATCTGTACAGTTGAGAGGTATGGCAAGCCTCTTTTTTTTTGTTTTCTTACATAAACTAATTACATAATATTTCTCTAGCTATTAAAAATTGTCATTTAACTTGCATCTACTCTTAACCGATGTTTTCAGATTATGTCTAATTTGGTATAATTATTCAAACTGTATTTGTTTTTTGTATTATTTTTAAAGACTGTCAAACTATTATTCTTTATTTTACTTATTTATTTTATTTATTTATTTACATTTGTTGACTGGGAGTGTCCGAATGCACGTAGGTCCATTTTCAGCGGAGGCCCAGGGAGAAAAGCTCCATAGTTAAAATAAACAGACAGTAGTTACACTGGATTACATAGTGATTAACAATTTAACATAGCAATTAATTACAAACATATCTACAGATGAAGAACATAGTACATCAGTAGACAACTAGAATCTTTATCTGCGAAGTACATAACAGACATTAATAAGAAGTTATGTACCTACCATAACGTTCCATGTTAGTTGTCTTCTTCTCGCCTTCTTTCTTGCTGGTTGGGTTCGGAGCCGATCCTCAGCTCCGACTCGGCCGTCTTCAAAAGCTCTAGAGCTGCTTACTGGCTCAAGGCTCCCCTATATCCCATGATGCCTGGCGCTAGATACCCAGATCTTGTTTGGTAAACCTAACTACAGACATAATAATAACAATTATAATAATACAGTAAACTGTAGTAGGATACATGAACCTACTGGAGAGACTGATAGTCAGAAGTTATAGCCAGAGAAGACTCAGCCAGTGATAAAAAAACATAAGGAACTCTTCTCGGTCTACTAGGATAGGGGGATGGAGGGTGGGACGCAAGAAAGAAGGCGAGAAGAAGATAACTAGTACCCGTTAAAGAAGGTCTGACATTTTGGCGATATGCTTCAGAACTGTATGAAGTCTGTAACTCTGATACTCTTGAACCCTGATAATATCAGCGACCACCTCCTTACCTTTATCACTAAACAAAAATGCAATAATCCTAAGCAAACTACTTATCGTACTAAATACAACAAAACAGAATTCAATCTAACATCCTTTCAAAATGAACTCAAAGAATATAACTGGTCTACTCTAAAATACCTCCCAATAGATGAAGCAGTAACCCATTTCAACAACACCTTCCTACAAATTCTAAACCAACATGCCCCATCCCGATTAGTCAGAGTCAGATCCAAAGCAGCTCCTTGGCTCTCTGTTATAACTAAACAAACTATGAGAGCTAGAAATAAATCATGGTCGAAATGGAGGTCCACTAAAAGCCCTATTGACCATCAAACTTTCAATCATCTAAGAAACAAAACAAAGAAACTTGTCATCCTGGACAAAAAAAACTACAACTTTCAATACCAACAAAACCAAAACCAAAACCCAAAAACATTCTGGTCAGGAATAAATAAACTACTCCACCCAGGCAACACCAAAACACCTACCCCAGCTAGCTTAGCACAAAACCAACCTAACATCATAGCCAATACCTTTAACAACTTCTTCTCTCAAACTGTCAACTCACTTGCAAGCACCATGACTCCCCCCCCCTCCCTCCAAATTACCCCTACCCCTAACAGTACCCACACACTAAAACTTGAGACCGTCTCAACAACCTATATACAGAAACTACTTTCTAAACTAAAACCCTGCACCCCCTCTGCTGACAAACTTCCAGCTGAATACCTTCAGCTAGCTGCAAACGAAATAGCCTACCCAGTTTCCATCTTAATAAACAGAACCATAACAGAATCCAAAATCCCATCCTGCTGGAAAATCTCCCATATTATTCCACTCCATAAAGGAGGAAACTCTAACGAACTATCCAATTTTAGACCTATTGCCCTTCTATCTCCTCTATCCAAAATAATGGAACTCTGTATTCACCATCAACTTCTACATTATCTCTTAAATAACAACTTGCTTGTAGACTCTCAACATGGTTTTAGACCGTACCACAGTACTACTACTGCCCTTCTCTCCTTCTCTGACACTATAAATAAAAATCGAAATAAAACCTGTTCTCATCTGCACTATTTTTGGACCTCTCAAAAGCATTCGATATGGTCAACCATCAACTTCTCCTCGATACCTTAAAATCCCTATCACTGGATTCACAAGCATTACAGTGGTTCAACTCTTACTTGACTAATAGAAAACAAGCAGTCCTTTGGGACAGCCATTTATCCACTCAACTCCCAATTACTATTGGAGTCCCACAAGGATCTATCCTAGGCCCCCTACTTTTCTCCATTTTCATCAATAATCTGCCCAATTCCCTCCCAACATCCACATGTATACAATATGCAGATGATTCCACTCTCATCTGCTCTGCTTCTACCCCAGCAGAACTACACTCCACTACCCAAGTAGTCTTCACTGCAGCAGAAAAATGGTTTCAACATATCTGTCTCCTCCTAAATCCCAAAAAAACCAAACTACTACTCTTTACCCCAACCTGTAAATCCACCCCAATCTCTTTTTCTATAACATCCTGTAATGGCACTGTCATCAAACCTGACAACTGCACTAAACTCCTAGGCGTCACCATAGATAACCAGCTAAATTTTGACTATCACATTGATTTAACTATCAAGACTGTCAATAAAAAGATTGGTGCCCTATACAGGCTAAAGCCCTATCTCACTACTACTTCCGAGTAGCCCTTGCCCAAACTCACCTTATCTCTACATTAACTTACGCCTCTCCTCCTTTGTCAATTTATCTAAAGCTAATCTTCAGAAACTGAATACTGCCTACCACAGTATAGCCAGATTTGCCACTGGCTCTCCTTTCCAAACTCACCACTGTCTTAACTTAAAGAAACTCAACTGGCTTGAACTCCCGAACCTTATACTCCTACAACAACTAATCATCACTTTTAAAATTCTTCATTACCCTCCAATATACCCATACTAAATAAACTTATCACACCTTATAAAAATCTCACGACACTCAGATCAGCCAACAAGCTACTAGTTACTACTTTGAAATCTCATAACAAATCAGGTGATTCTCTATTTGCAAACACTATCGGTTCTTACTGGAATAAACTTCCCACAGAACTGACCTCCCTAACCTCATGTCACCTTTTCAAAAAACAGATGAAAACCCACCTACTAATTCACTGGCTATGTCCCTGCTCCAATCCTGACTGAGCTCAGCACTCTTTATTACTCTCTCCAGTCTGCTACTTGTGTAATTCTTTCCACTCCCATTCTTACTTAGACTAACGTCCTCAGCCCCCTTTACCGGACCTTCACTCTTTTATTTCTCCATTCTTTTTTGTTTACTTCCCCTTCTAGCCATCTTCTCTCTATTCTCTTTCTACCCTTAGCTTACCGTCTTTATCCTGCTACCTTGGCATTTCATCTCTATCCTGTTTCCTCACTCTCCTTTCCAACTTGACATTCCCCACCTTTACCATTGTTATAATACTTATACCCAACAAATTATATTCTATCCCCACTTTCTGTCTATCTTTTTTTCCCCTTCTCCTTCATCTTTAACTACCTAACTACCTGTTATATCTTCAAACCTGCTCTTTTAACACCCGATACCAACAGTTTCTTTCCTTCTGTAAATTACCTAATCTGTTATCATGACTACTGACCGACGACTAAATTTTTTAGCTTTACTAGTGATGTCTCTTAACTCAACTTTGTATTTTGATGCCGGAGCTTATCTCCTTAGCCACTTAGTCTGAACTCTGTTTGTTACCTACTCAGATTAGTCCAGGCAAACTGTATATTGTCTCTGTACATTTTTTTTTTTTTTTTTTTTTTTTAAATTGATTTTAGAAATGTTTTCTGAAATGTATTGTCTTAGTCTGATAGTGGAGCTTTTCTCCTCGGGCCTCTGCTGAAAATGGACATGTATCCAGCCAGACTAGCCCGGTTAACAAATGTAAAATAAATAAATAAAATAAATAAACTAACATGGAACGTTATGGTAGATACATAACTTCTTAATGTTAAGTTGTCTATCTCGCCTTCATTCCTGCTGGTTGGGACAGCATCCCTAGCACCTCAATCCTGGGTGGCTCATCGGAACAGACTCTTCAGAACAGTGGAACCAAAATCAGCTCTGCTTCTGGAGGCCACATCCAACTTATAATGTGAAATGAAGGTATGTGGATTAGCCCATGTAGCTGCCGCACAAATAGTTTCCATTGGCAATCTGGCCTGAAAAGCCACTGAAGTAGCTAGAGCTCTGGTGGAGTGACCTTTTGGTTTAGCAGGAAGCTCTTTATTCCTTAACTGATATATAAATGTAATAATAGATGTCAACCACCTAGATAAGGTTACTTTCAACACCAGTATACCTTGTTTACCCTCAGCATAGGACAGGAACAACTGGTCTGATTTTCTGATTTGCTTGGTTCTATGCAAGTAAAAGTGTAATTGTCTATGAACATCCAACTGATGTAACTTGTATTCTGCCTTGTTGGAATAATTTGGAAAAAACACAGGTAGGTCAATGGACTGATTCAAATTATTATCAGAAATAACCTTTGGAAGAAAGGAAGGGTTAGTCCGAAGAGAAACTCTACCCTTGTGAAAAACTGGGTAAGGAGGACTAATACAAATAGCCTGAAGTTCAGAAACTCTTCTAGCCGATGTAACTGCAACCAGAAGAAGGGTTTTCCAAGAAAGAAACTTCAAGGAACAAGAAGCTGCCGGTTCAAAGGGGGGCAGTATCAGGGAAGCTAAAATCAAATTCAGATCCCACGGAGGCGGGGGTCTCTTTCTGGGGGCCTGCGTAGAGTAGTCCCTTTAAGAAAGGCTTTACAAAGCTTATGGGACATGATGCTTGTATCAGATAGGCCTGTATGAAAGTTTGAAATTGCAGCTAGCTGAACTCTAATCGTGGCAGAAGAGGATCCAGCTCGAAAAAGTTCCACTAGAAATTCTAAAATATGGTGCACAGGGGCTGAAAAGGGATCTATATTCCTGGTCTCTGCCCATAAGGAAAAACGTTTCCACTTACTAACATAAGTTTTTCTAGCAGTAGACTTATGCAAGGATAAGATGATTTCACGCACCGAGTGGGAGATGTTCGGAAGCCTGGCTAAGGTCGGAAGTGGAGAAACCAAGCAGTGAGCTGGAGAGATTGAAGAGATTGGTGAGCCCACCCGATTGATGGATCAGGAGGTCTGGAAGTGGGTCCAGGATCCAGGGCTGCTCCAGAAGGTGATGATGCAGGAACGGGAACCAAATTTGTCGAGGCCAGTAAGGGGCAATGAGGATCATCTTGCATCCCAATGTGGTAGCTCTCTGTATTAGTTTGGGAATCAGGGGAAATGGAGGGAATGCATAAAGGAGTCCCTGAGGCCAATTGTGAACAAGATCGTCTCTGGGGAAGTGTCCGGGAAGAGGGAGGAGAGAGAAGGAAATTGTTGCACTTGCTGTTGAAGGGGGTGGCAAAAAGGTCGCAGCAAGGCTGACCCCATTTGCGGAAGATTTTGTCTGCCACAGTCTGATTGAGAGACCACTTGTGAGGCATGAGAATTGCTCTGCTCAGCCTGTCTGCTATAACGTTGGACTTCCCAGGGATGTGTGCTGCTAACAGAAACCGTTGGGAAGAGATTGTCCACTGCCAAAGTCTGAGTGCTTCTCGACATAAGGGGTAGGACTTGGTTCCGCCCTGCTTGTTGATGTACCATACTACTGACATATTGTCTGTTTGAATTGCAATGGTCCCAGTGGGAAGAGAGTTCCGAAGAGCTTGCAATGCTAAAAGCACTGCTCTCATCTCCAAGACGTTGATATGCAGATGGTACTCGTGAGGCTGCCAGGTGCCTTGGACTGTTCTGCCCTGAAAATGCCCCCCCACCCGATCAGGGAGGTGTCCGTGGTCACCATAGCTACTGGAGGAGGGAGAATGAATGGTCTGCCCTGGCGTAATGATAGGGAAACCATCCACCAAACAAGTTGGTTTTTGCATGACTGTGTGATCATTATCATGTGAGACATTGGGAGTTGCTGGAAGGACCATTGAGTGAACAGCATCCACTGAAGAATCCTCATGTGAAAACGTGCAAGGGGGACTTGTATGATCGCTGCTGCCATGAGACCCAATGTTTTTAGGACGAATCTGGCCTGAATCTTTTTGCATCCTAATAAGACCTGCACATGTCGTCGAATAGCTAACACTCTGTCTACTGGAAGTCTCGCTGACATGTTCTTTGTATTTAAGTTTGCGCCTATAAAGTTGATAGATTGACAAGGCGACAATGCAGACTTTTCGAAATTTATTGTGATGCCTAGTTTGGAGCACGTTTGGATGGTGTAGTCTTTGGCTCACAGCAGGTGATGCCTGGTGGTTGCAGTAAGGTGCCAGTTGTCTAAATATGGGAACACCTGGAATCCTTGCCATCTCAGGTGAGCGGTAACTACTGCCAAACATTTGGTGACCACCCTGGGGGCTATGGTGAGACCAAAGGGCAGAGCTCTGAACTGATAATGACTGGCTCCCAGCCGGAAGCAGAGGAATCTTCTGGAGCATCTGTCCATTTTGATATGGTAGTACATGTCCTGAAGATCTATGGAGCACATCCAATTGTCCTGACCCAGAAAGGGTAAAATGGACTGTAGCGTGACCACCCTGAACTTCTTTCTTTGAACAGACCTGTTTAGTCTGCTGAGATCCAGAATGGGTCTCCAGTCCCCTGTCTTTTTTGGTACCAAAAAAAACCTTGAGTAAATTCCGGATCCTTGTTGGTCTGCTGAGACTGACTGGATGGCTCTTTTTCTTAGCAGTTTTGAAATTTCTTGAACTGCTTGATCCTTTAGATTGGGTGGAACATCTGGAAGGGATTTGTTGGTAAAGTGTGGAGTGCGAAAGAAGGGGATTTTGTAGCCTTTGGATATGATAGAAAGTACCCATTTGTCTTGTGTTATACTTTGCCAGGCTTTTGGGTACAGAGATAATCTTCCCCTGACTGCCTCCGAAGGTGGACAGCCGGGCAGCACTTCAGGGATGCTGGAAGGGCTTGTCAGGGAAAGATTCTCTTTGGCCCTGATTTTGAGGACCCCCTCTGCCCCTAGGGCAGCATCTATTGTTGTTCCCTCCTCTGCCCCTGGAGGGAAACTCTCCACGTGTGTCAGGCACGGCTCCCTGGGGTTTCTGGAACCACATTTTCCCACTCTTCTGACCTTTAGGATACGGTCTTGAAGGAGTGGAAAAACGGATTCCCACAGCAAAGAGAGTCTTGCCTTCCTGCTCACACCTGGTAAGGGTATCCTTCACCTGTGGTTCAGACAGAGCAGAACCATCAAAGGGGGTGTTGGTGAAAGACACCCTGAAGGGTTCCGCAAAGTTGCATAACCGCATCCAAGCATGTCTTTTCAGAGCCACGCCTGTGCCTGCAGCCCTACTCGCGCCATCGGCTGCATAAGAGATGAGCCGCATGGAGGAGTTTACTACAGAATTTAGAGTCACCAGCTGGGAGGCAACCTTAGCCTGGGCCCCCGCAGCTGATGGATCTTGAAGGGTATCTCCTAGCTCTTTAAGGAGATCCCTCTGAAAGCGGGTAAAATGGCACAAATAGTTCAGAGACCTCATGGAGAAGGTCGCTGAGGAAAACATCCGCTTCCCATATCTATCCATCGTCCTAGATTCCTTATTAGGGGGATGGACAGACGAAGAAGTTTCAGCCAACTCCTTTTTTAGTGGCTGCTGCTACCACCATGGCATCAACGGGAACACCCTTGGTCAGAAATTGCTTGTCTTGAGGGGCAGTAATGAATTTTGTGGGCCTGCGGGGAGTTGGTTCCATTGTGTCTGGAGCTGACCACACCTTTTGAGCCACCACAGACATCAGTGGATCGAAAGGCGGAGACACCCAGGAGGTGGAGGGTTAGGATCCAAACGCATCCAGGAATATTGACTCATCCTCAAAAGGGTTAAGGGTAGTCCAGTTCCCCCTCTGCCTAAGAATTTCAAGGATGTCTGAGAAGGAGAAGTCCTCAGAGCGGGATCTCGGGGACCCTTCCGACTCCTCTAAGTCGGTATCTGAAGTGACGGACTCAGGGGAGTCAACATGCTTCCTCTTGCATTTCCTCTTTTGAGGGAGCTCCTCTGAATGAATGGGGGAGGCCTCGGAAGAGGACAATACACCCAATGGGGTGCCCTGGAGCGCTTGTTCCCCACGCTTTGAGTCTGGAGGAGGGGCTGAGGCAGGAGTAGGCACCATGGGGGGAGGAGCCGATGAGGCTGACCTTGAGGCTGACTCAGATGCCAGCACACTCCTCATAACCTTGAAGGTGCCCCTTCCCGATATCGGAGAAGGATCCGGCTCCAAAGAGACCGGGATCCTCCCCAGCACCGAGAGAGATGGCTCTGAAGCCGATGTAGGAGCCGAACTCACCTGCACCGAAGCTCCAAGAGGGAGAACGGGGTTGGACAAGGGTCCAATGCCACTTGCCCCCTTGGAGCCGACGAGGGAGTCCCGGCACCCAGATCCCTCCAAGGACGGCACCATGGAAGAGATCGGAGCCGACGATGGAACCGAAAGGGGAGGTATCAGTGCCGACAGTCCCACGATTCCAGCCTCAGCATGCTCCGGCTCCGAACTCAATGGATGAGTTGAAGGTGGAACTATTGCAGAGACAGGTAGAGCCGAACCCTGATGAGGGGGGCTGGATAGCATTTTAGCCAGGGCCTGCAATTTTAAAAGCCTGCTCACCACTCTCTCCAAATCATGGTCAGAAAGTCTAGAAGACCGAGAAGAGTGGGATTGATGACTTTGCTCCGATTGCAACAAGGGTGACCCTGGAGCCGAGTGTATCGACTCCAAGGATGGTGACCTGGAGCGTTTTCTACTCCCTGACAGTTCCAACAGAAGAGTCAGGGCCGACTGGGAGATAGATACTTCGGCTCCAGTCGGAGCCGAAGTTGACTTGGAGATAGGTACTTTGGTTCCAGCCGGAGCCGAAGTTGAAGCAGAAGCCACACCTGGCGACGGCTCCGAACTGGGAGCCGACAGCTTTGATGGCCTGGAAGGTTTCACTGATTGAGTCTTGGCCGGTGATCATTCAGGTTTAAGCAAACCCCTAAGGATAAGCTTATTCCTACGCTCCTGCAGGACTCTTGGACTAAAGGTGTGTCACACCGAACAAGAGTACTGCAGTTGTAGGGCGCCCAAGCAGTAGACACAAGAAGTGTGACCATCTGTCAGAGACATTTTCTAACAGCATGAGTCACACTTCTTGAATCCAGACACTTTCGTGTCTTTAGACATTCCTGTAAAGGAAAATTCAAATACAAAGAAAGAGTACAAAGGGAAGTAGGTAACTAGAAAAAAACACACACAGTCCACACAAGTTACCAGACCCTAACAGCACACACACTCTATAATATAAGACCTACAAACTACCACAATTTCTAATGAAAAGATTTTTCTACCTTAAAAAAGAAAACAAGGATAAGCCTCTAACTAAAACGGCTTACCTTAAAAAGGCAAAACGGGAGTGGGGGAAGGAGGGGAAAACTCTCTAAGAAGAAAACGAGTTTTCAAGGGGGGAATTAAACACTAACAAATATCACAAATCCTACAACTATGTATGACACTAAGTGTTATAACTAATAATATACAAAAAGTTCTAATATTATCAATAAAGTGAAAAAATACGACCTGAGCCAGTAATCGCAACCTCGAAGCAGAAGCGGCAAATGAGATCTGGATATCTAGAGCCAGGCATCATGGGATATAGGGGGGCCTCGAGCCAGTAAGCAGCTCTCGAGCTTTTGAAGATGGCCGAGTCGGAGCCAAGGATCGACTCCGAACCCAACCAGCAAGAATGAAGGCGAGATAGACAACTTAACATCAAATGTTACAATAAGAAGTTCCTGCTGTATAATAAGTACTAGGCTTATGAGCATCTGAGCTTGCTGTAATCAAGGTAGTTAGTGGGGTGGAAAGAAAGGTAGTGGTTATTATTAAATTATTTTGTAATAATTTGAAGCTTTTGTCCCCCGACCTCCACTGAAAATGGGTTCCTACCCAGTCAGACTTTCTCGATAATCAAATGTCAATAAGTAGATAATAAATCAATATAATAAACAAGCATGTCTTGCTGAGCGGCAGTAAGGCAGCTACTGCAGCTGACAGTAAGAACTGCTGCAGAAAATCATGAGGTTTGTCCTCAGTATTTAAAGCAGTCTGCACACACTACACACACACTACACACACACACACACACACACACACACACACACACACACACACACACACACACACTCACACTCACACACATGAGCATACTTACTCATAAGATGCTGCTGAGCATTTTCCTTCAGCGGTACTGATGCAGTCACTTTGCACAACTGTTGCTGCTTCGTTAAGTGATGTGCTGTTTAGCTAACTGAGTTGCTTATTTTCTGCTGATCACATGAGCGCATTTAACAAACAAATTCCCACTATCAGACCCACTTCAGCAGAATATAGATTACAGGCCATTATAGCGAATGCCAGCAGCTGATAATGGCACCTCTGTTATAACATGAAGCAGGGTCATAAAAACAAAGGTCAAGGAGAGCAAGAACTCTGTTAGGCATCTATGTTAAAACAAGGAACATGGATAATTTATATTTTCAAGTGCCAACTCAAAGTTGAAATACAGCAGGTTTCTGCCCTTTTCTGTTTTAGACTTTAAATGACATGTGAGAAGAGATGCCAGCAGTCCATAGATAATTGTATGATAAGCAGTAAGATAGGAAGCTGATGCAGGCACTTTATTTATATCCATGAAAATGGTGTTATCCAACAGCCACTGATCTTATCAGAGTGCATCTGTTCAGTGATATGTAGGCAGACTTCCACTATAAAAGAAATGTCATGGAATCATGCTTAGTGCTACATAAGGAAAGCATATGAAACCAAGAACTTTTGAGGCATGACCGTATGCTCAAGTACCTTGCGACTTCAGGAGTATGGAGAGGCTGTATACTAAAAAACATGGATGAAAAGGACTGGTTTTTGGATGCTAGTAAATAACCTGCAGGAGCTGGCAAACAAAAGCAATCAATTAAAACTTTCAGGACCTGACTGATTAGAATTTACAGCTTGATATCCGAACAGCTACTTTTGATGAGATGGCTGGTAACAGGAAATTGTCCTGTTTAGTTTGTGTGGGGTCTAAAGAGCAGCCATGAAGAAGTGAGATGGTCAGAGAAGGTCACACATAATGAGGAAGTTATTTATGATTATCGCTACCTTAACAATGTTTGATGAAGAGGATGGATGGGAACTTTTGAACTTCAGACATTCTTTAAAGCAGCTAGTTTATCTGATCATGCTAGGCCAGCAACCTTCCCAGAGACTTATGCAACTTTGTGGTTTAGTAATGGGAGCAGGTTTATCCTGGAGTTTGCATTAACCAGCCAATAAATAAAGCTTAAGACTCATTCCAAACTAGCAGCCAAGTGTCAGTGTTATCCCTCTGGCATTAACTGACCATCTCTACATATGTCCTTGCCTCTTACTTCTCACCTTCTTTCTCAACCCTGACCTTAATATTTACGCATGCATATCTCACGGCCATTGTACGTAATTGTATATAGCTATCTCACGGCCATTGTACGTAATTGTATATAGCTGTGTGTGTGTATATATATATATATATATATATATATATATATATATATATATACATCATCATCATCATCATCATCATATTTTGGCTTTTCCCATTAGGGGTTGCCACAGCGCATCATCTCTTTCCATTTCTTCCTATCCTCTGCATCTTGCTCTGTCATACCAACCACCTGCATGTCCTCTCTCACCACGTCCATAAACCTTATCTTAGGCCTTCCTCTTTTCCTCTTACATGGCAGCTCCATCCTTAGCATCTTTTTCCCAATATACCCATCATCCCTCCTTAGCACATGTCCAAACCAACGCAATCTCGTCTCTCTTGCTTTGTCTCCAAACTGTCCAACATGAGCTGACCCTCTAATATACTGACTCCTAATCCTATCCATCCTAGTCACACCGAGTGCAAATCTTAACATCTTTAACTATGCCACATCCAGCTCCGACTCCTGCCTTTTTGTCATTGCCACTGTCTCCAACCCATATAACATAGCTGGTCTCACTACCCTCTTGTAGACCTTCCCTTTCACTCTTACTGGTACCCGTCTGTCACAAATCACTCCTGACACTCCTCTCCACCCACTCCACCCTGCCTGTACTCTCTTCTTCACCTCTCTTCCACATTCGCCATTACTCTGAACTGTTGATCCCAAGTACTTAAACTCGTCCACCATTACCAACTCTACTCCCTGCATCCTCACCATTCCTCTTCCCTCCCTCTCATTTACACACATACATTCTGTCTTAGCCCTGCTGACCTTCATTCCTCTGCTTTCTAGAACATATCTCCACCTCTCCAGAGTCTCCTCAACCTGATTCCTATTCTCACTACAGATCACAATGTCATCTGCAAACATCATAGTCCACGGGGCCTCCTGTCTGATCTCATCTGTCAACCTGTACATCACCACTGCAAATAAGAAAGGACTCAGAGCTGATCCTTGATGTAATCCCACCTCCACCTTAAACGGATCTGTCACTCCCACTGCAGTCCTCACCACTGTCACATTACCCTCGTTCATATCCTGTACCACTCTTTCATACTTCTCTGCCACTCCCGACTTCCTCATACAATACCACAACTCTTCTCTAGGCACCCTGTCATATGCTTTCTCCAAGTCTGCAAAGACACAATGCAACTCCTTCTGACCTTCTCTGTATTTCTCCAATAACACTCTCAGAGCAAACATTGCATCTGTAGTGCTCTTGCCTGGCATGAAACCATACTGCTGATCACTAATCATCACCTCCCTTCTTAACCTAGCTTCTACTACTCTTTCCCATAACTTCAAGCTGTGACTGATCAGTTTTATCCCTCTGTAGTTACTGCAGCTCTGCACATCACCCTTATTCTTAAAGATAGGTACCAAAACACTTTTTCTCCACTCCTCAGGCATCCTTTGACTTTCCAAAATTTCATTAAAGAATCTAGTTAAAAATTCCACTGCCATTTCTCCTAAGCACCTCCATGCTTCCATTGGGATGTCATCTGGGCCATCAGCCTTTCCATTCTTCATCCTCTTCATAGCTGTCCTTACTTCCTCCTTGCTAATCTGTTTCACTTCCTGATTCACTATCCCCACATCATCCAACCTTATCTCTCTCTCATTCTCTTCATTCATCAGCTTCTCAAAATACTCTTTCCATCTACTCAACACACTCTCCTCTCTTGTGAGTACCTTTCCTTCACTATCCTTTATCACCCTTACTTGCTGCACATCTTTCCTAGTTCTGTCCTTCTGTCTAGCTAATCAGTACAGGTCCTTTTCTCCCTCTTTAGTGTCCAATCTCTCATACAACTCTCCATACGCCTTATCCTTAGCTTTCACCACCTCTCTTTGCCATACGCCTCATCCCCTTATACTCATGTCTACTTTCTTCATCTCTTTGACAATCCCACTTCTTCTTCGCCAGCCTCTTCCTCTTTATACTCTCCTGTACTTCCTCATTCCACCATCAGGTCTCCTTGTCTTCCTTCCTTTGTCCAGATGTCACACCAAGCACCTTTCTTGCAGTCTCCCTTACTAGTTCTGCTGTAGTTACCCAGCTATTCGGTAACTCTCTACTGCCTCCCAGTGCCTGTCTTAACTCTTCCCTAAACTCCACTTCACAATCACCCTTTTTTAACTTCCACCATTTAATCCTTGGCACTGCTTTCACACTCCTCCTCCTCTTTTTGATCACCAACGTCATTCTACAGACCACCATTCTACGCTGCTTAACTACACTTTCCCCTGCCACCACTTTACAGTCTCCAATCTCCTTCAGACTGGCCCTCCTACATAGGATATAATCCATCTGTGTGCATGTTCCTCCACTCTTGTACGTCACCCTATGCTCCTCCCTCTTCTTAAAATACGTATTCACCGCAGCCATGTCCATCCTTTTCGCAAAATCCACAATCATCTGACCTTCTGCATTCCTCTCCTTAACACCATACCTACCCATCACTTCCTCATCCCCTCTGTTCACTTCACCAACATGCCCATTAAAGTCCGCTCCAATCACTAGTCTCTCACCCTTGGGTACACTCACCACAACTTCATCCAACTTACTCCAAAATTTCTCTTTCTCATCCATCGCACACCCAACTTGTGGAGCATATGCACTAACAACATTCATCATTACACCATCAATTTCGAGCTTCATAAACATCACTCTGTCAGACACTCTCTTCACGTCTAAAACACTCTTGGCATATTGTTCCTTTAGTATAACCCCTACCCCATTTCTCCTGCCATCCACACCATGATAGAACAATTTGAACCCATTTCCTAAACACCTGGCCTTACTTCCCTTCCATCTGGTCTCTTGCACGCACCCTTCCTTCTCTCCATCATATCAGCTAGCTCTTTTCCTATACCAGTCATACTGCCAACATTCAAAGTTCCTACCCTCACTGCTACACTCCTAACCTTCCTCCTCTCTTCCTGCCTTCGGGCGTGCCTTCACCCTCCTCTTCTCCTTCGGCCAACAGTAGCCCAATTTCTGCCAGCACCTTGTTGGCTAACAGTACTAGTGGCGGTCGTTGTTAACCCGGGCCTCGACCGATCCGGTATGGAAATATGAAATTTTTGCACCATAAGTGATGTGGCAGAATTTTTATGCCGAATGCCCTTCCTGACGCAACCCTCCCCATTTATCCTGGTTTGGGACCGGCACAAAGAAATGCACTGGCTTGTGCATCCCCAGTGGCTGGGTTTTTATATATATATATATATATATATATATATATATATATATATATATATATATATATATATATATATATATATGTGTGTGTGTGTGTGTGTGTGTATATGTATATAAAATACTTTGCTGTTAAGTATTATAAATGTTCATGTCTACCATTCTCTTACTATATGTGCTCTGTTTCTCTGTGCATTTAAGTGTACAATCTACTGCATTCTGCTACTTGCCGGAGCTGAGACTAAAATGGATGAATTGTGATCAGTGCTCTACCCTGTTAACAAATTCAAGTAAATAAACATGAGAAAATCCCATTTATTAAAATACATATTTTTAATATATGTGAAGATCCTATTTATTAGTATGCAGATTATGGGGATATAAAAACATCTTGTTTATTAGATCAGTAAAACCATGAACCTAGTGTTGTATTAACAACTGAACAGAAAAAGCAAACACTGACCCTTGTCTGGGGATTGAACCCAGGATGCCTTTTTGTCATTCTCTGGAGTTGTCTCTGCACTGGACCGTCAAAGAGTCTCTTTACAGTTAGGTACGGGGTTTCCAGCAACAGCTCTGTTCAGCTAGGAAACCATCATGATGCTGATTTCAAACATGCAAGCATATGTGCATTTCAGTTGTTAATCCTGTTTATTAAAGTTTTTGTTTGTATTTGAAATAACTATTACTGATTAATAAGGCTGGCAACTCATGTTTTATTTTCTGTACATTATATAGAGATTTTAAGACATGTTTCTACATTAACAGTTTGCTTTTAGAGGGAAAATAAGTCTGAAGCTTGATGGGTGTCTGATTTAAAGGCACCACACTGCCGATTTGGGTGTCTGATTTAAAGGCACCACACTGCCGATTTGGGTGTCTGATTTAAAGGCACACACTGCCGATTTGGGTGTCTGATTTAAAGGCACCACACTGCCGATTATTTTACATATGCTGTGCATAGGTGCAGCCTATTCATAATTTATTTTGGCAATGTACTTATGCATAGTTAGCAGAATAAAAGGTTTGACAGGTGACCTTTGGTAGCTATTATGCTAGTTTTATAACTGTACTGGATTAGAAAGGTTTTATTTATGTGTCTGCAATTGGTAGAGTGCAGAGTAAATGAATAAGCGAGGAAGTGTGAGGGTTAAATGAAAATCATATCTTATTTTATGATGTGTTACTTTGAGTGGCAAGAAATAAATAGCAGTAAGGACTAAAGTGCAACATAGAAGGTACGCAGGATGAAAAAGCAGTCAGGAAGAGGTTAGCAAAACTGGGTAGAGGAAGCTAAAATATGGATTTTTCGCTATTAGTAGAGCTATTTGGTTAATTAAGTATAATTAACTAGACAAAGTTGACACTTGGCACTGAAAGAAGCACTTGGGGGGAGCAGCAGTTGCTACATCTTTTCATTTGAAGGTTATATTGCGACAAGGGACAACTTAGAAGACAGACTTCCAGTCACTATGGCATGTTTGAATACAGTAAAGATAGTGAAAATAAGCAAATTACTAGAAACAAGGATCATAGATAAGAAAGGCAGCAGTAACGTGCATTCAGCTGGCATATATACTTTGTATCAGAGCAATTAAAGACTATGAGATGGATACTCCTTACTGGCATTGTACCTCAAACGGAAATTGAAGAATTCAATATTTGTTGTTTTTTTAGCTATGTGTACACACTGGAGAGAGGGCGGGGTCCTTCTTCTGTAACATCACCTGCCTTTACTGGACCAAACAGTAAGTGCAGAAGCCTTTGTGAAACCTGACAGCTGCAGGTTGAAGGAGTATTTATATATTTCCTCAGAATTCATTCCTTGGAAGTCTGTCTGGCTTATATGATGTGGACGGCAGCATAAAGCTCTTGGAATTCATAAATTCCAATGCCCTGGATCAACTAATCCATAGTCCCACCAGGGGCTCCAATATCCTAGACCTGTTCATTACCAACATGGGAAATCAATGCTCCACACACATGGTCACCCCCTCGTTGGTCAGGTCTGACCGTAAGCTAATCACCCTTAACATCCACATCCCACCCTCACCTCCCAGTATGGAAACCTCCATAAAAAATTTCTCCAAAACCAACTTCATGCTACTCAAGTCAGAAGTGACAAACTTCATGACACCCATGCAGACGGGAACTGAAAGTTCGACTGCTGAATCCTACACTAAGGCACTCTACGAGCACATCCACTCTTGCATGAATCGTGCCATCCCAAATAGAACCAAGATGCTCTCCTCCAAAAAAAGGAGGCCAATCTGGGGGTCCCCTGCCATAAACAAACTTTACAGCAAAAGGAAGATGCAAAAAACTCCTTTACCAGCCTCAGTAAGAAGCTGAGATCCCTCATAAAATCCTCCAAAACTAGTTACGAAAATAAAATTGCCAAAGATTCCAAAGACAACCAGAAGGCATTCTATAACTATGTCAAGAATCTAAATGGCAATGCTCAGATCAGCTCTGAGCTACAACAGAATGGCATTAAATATACTGATCCCAAGGATATTGCCAATTTCTTGGCAGATCAATTGAGTGCCCCCCCTCACCCCCAAATAGCCCATCTCAATACCGGAAGATTGCTAAATTCCGGTAATAACGGCCACACAGGTAAAAAATGCACTTTCCAAAGCTAACAATACAGCATCCATGGGACCAGATGACATCCCGGGCTGTGTAGTACATGAACTACAAAATGAACTAGCCAAGTGTCATGTTTAATCATAGCCTCACCTCACCTCAGGTTTCGTGCCCACTGAGTGGCGCACAGCTATAGTTTTTCCATTCTACAAGGGGAGATCCACCTTGGATCCTGGGAACTACCGCCCCATCAGTCTGACAAGCCTGATCTGCAAGGCCATGGAATGTATTATCATGGAACTTATAAACAAAGACATTGGCAACCTTCGAACACTGGATCCCAACAAGTTTGGGTTCGTGAAGGGCCGATCTTGTCTTCTGATCCTGATTGACTTCTTCGAATCAGTCTCCAGAGCCATGGATGAGGGTAAGGTGGTCCACACAGCCTGTCTGGGCCTCACCAAGGCCTTTGACACCATCCCCCACTCTGGAGTCATAGATAGACTTACTAAGCTGGGCATTAATCCCTACGTCACTCGATGGGTTGCCAACTGTAACCGACTCCAAATCGAGCTCCAGACAAGTGACAAGTGGAGTACCTCAGGGTTCAGTCCTGGGGCCACTCTTGTTTGGCATCTACTTCTCTGAAGTACAGGCCAACACTAAGGGACTCTGGCTAACAAAGTTCACAGATGACGGCAAGCTGGGAGCCATTATTGAATCCCCAAATGATGTGGATACTCTTCAAAAGGGCCTTACAGAAATAGATGCTTGGTGCCAGAGCCATGGGCTCAAGCTCAGTGTCAAGAAATGTATAGTTATCCCCTTTGGGAAAAAACATGTATCCATGAATTACCACATAGGTGGCAGTACACTAAACACCGAAAGTGTGATAAGAGACTTAGGGAAACAAGTGGACAGTGGTCTCACCTTTGATAACCACATCTCCACAACAGTCAGGAAATCCTTCTGTGTGGCACACCTCATCACTAAGGGCTTTTCATCCAGAAAAAATGAGGTCATTGTCCCACTGTACTCATCCCTCATTAGACCCATTATAGAATACAATGCTCCGTTTGGTATGTACCTCTCAAGACATCCCAACAACTGGAAAGGCCGCAGAAATACCTCACTAAAAGAATCACAGGCCTAAAGCATATGCCCTACACTGACTGCCTTAAAAAACTCCAGCTATACTCTGTTGCATATCATCTACTCAGAGGCGATCTCTGCTTAACATACAAGGCCATGTCAAACCCAGAGCTGTTGGACATGCTACACTTAAAGAAATCCCAATCCCTCAGAGCCACGCGCTCCAGGGATCTAAACCTTGTCATCACAATAAACAAAACATGCTGGAGGGATAGATTCCTGACCCAGAGGCTCCCCAGACTCTGGAATAGACTGCCCATACATGTCAAGCAGAGTGTCTCTTTGGCCCTCTTCAAAAAGAACCTTGACGATTGGATGGGAGAAAGGAAATTCACCCCGGGGATCACGTCAGTCACCTTGCTAGGCAGGGGTCCAGGGAAGTAAATAGTGTGGGAAGAAATAGCCAGGGAATTGTTATGGCTAGGCTTGTATAGGCCCTAGGGCCAATAGCCTAGTACCAACCTATGAACCTATGAAGCATTAAAGGTCTTATAATCGAATGACTATGTCTTATACATCTGTGGCTCTTCTTTTGTTTTCTGTCAGCTTGGACTTGCCCAGCAGTCTTTTTGGTTTGCCTGGACCAGGGAAGGGGGTGGGGAGAAGCATTTGCTGATGAGTGGGTGAGCCTGAGCTTCTGTGGTTGGGGGACCGTTGTTACAGTTTTCCTAGGACCAGAGAAGGAACAGGCATCTATGTTGTAATCAGGATCAAGGCCACATCAAATGAAGGAATAAGGACTGGAATTCAGAGATGAAACTCAGTAGCTGCATACCTTTCAAATGTCCATGCTTTAGGGATGCTTCAAATTAGGTCTAACATTTTACTCAATCCCTACTGAAAGTGAAAATAATTTTGAGAGGTTCTAAGTTAAATGCATCGAAGGTTTTTCTATTTTGGGGGTATTTTGGAGTATTTTACCCTAATTAAATTGTGCCTGGCCACTAATTCTGGAGGTAAACGTTGAGAGCTATGGTGGACTGCGCTAGTGTTATAATGATTGGCTGCATGGGACAGGAGTCGTTCATCATCATCCCATTGTGTTTCTATCAGATGACATCGAGGATAGGTCCAGAAAACTTGCCACCCCTTAATTTTGAGTGTTAAATCACTGTTAGTGTGGTTTCTTGGGGAGGGGGCTTCCTTAGTAATCTTTTAGACTTGTCTCAAGTTGAGGTGAGAGCAAAGTTCTTCTTGGCTACTAAGTTTGTTAGTATTAGTATAGTGTCTTAAAAAAGCATGTAAATACTTCTAGAGAAAGGGTTAGCACACAATAAGACACTCATGTTTCTAAAATATGGAATGAAATGTTATTGTTGTTATTTTCTAAGGAAGGGGGTGTTTATTTGAAAAGTAGGTAGAGAACTCTGTCATATGAATTCCATTATGCAGCTAGTCATAATTGTGAAATATCACCAATATTCCCCTTTCGTAAAGACACAGTCCAATTATTATACAGAAATTACAGTCTAACACCTGTAATGCATAGTGCAGCATGTCTTTAAGTATTCTGTAAACCTACATGTGCAGGTGGGGTGTCACATGATTCTGTCATGCTCTTCAGTTGCTCTTAATATAATAATGTGTGTGGTTGTTCACCTACCAGCTGTTGGATATGTATTTCTGCCCCACAGGTGTGTATTGCTATACTGTGAATCTGAACCCAGTATACTTGCAATGGCACATGGTGTTGAGCTCATTAGTGGTGATTACTTCAAAAAATCATACATTGCTGAGGTTTTGGCAAGTTTACTGTTTTAATGAAATTGTGATGCAACACCTCCACATCCAAACCAATGTGAAAACTTACATTTGTAGATGCCATATGTATTTTAAATGTAATTAAGTATCCTGTTTTTTGCTTATTTTTACTAGTTATTTATAGCACTTTTATTGTCTGCTGCATACTTTTTACTGTATTTTATAGCTATAAACTAATCTGCATGGTTGTATTAAAACTGTCTGCCTCACAGGGCCTGATAAATAAGGTTTTTACTGTCACACTGTTTGTAAATCTTTTCTAGCTAGTTTCACTGTGTGTGAAGTATTAACTGGAAATTTTCTCCATTTGTTAAACATCTTTTTGTGTTTGTTTGTTCTGATTTCCTGCCAAGGAGTGTATCATATAACTGATTTGTTTGCAGTTAAAAGCATTCTCTAGAGTCTGCTTGCACCTTTATCTGTTTAAAACTTTCATTTAAAGGCTCACTGTTGCTTTTCTGCTGTGATAAACATTTCTGTAGTTTTTTTTCTACCTAAGTAGTGTAGGTAGTAGCTGCATCATTGTCCATATTCAGGTTTGTGTTCTGGGCCTACTTGTTTGTTTGCAGAGGCTGTGTGTCTGAGCACATGTTCCAAGCCATCTTGTTTTATTTTATTTATTTATTTATTTGCAGTTTGATTACCAGGGAAGTCCACTGGGCCGAATTGACCCATTTTCAGTGGAGGCCCGTGGAGAAATGCTCCAAGATGCATTATACAATTTAGATACAACTGATAGTTAATATTAAAGATAACATTATGTAGAATAGTTACACATAAACACATTCAATATCATGCATAGTTAACAAATTCATTAAGCTTGAAGGTAGGGATCATACAGTTTCATTTGAGGAAAACATGTGTTAGGTGTGGAAACAGTTTACATACAAACCTTTTAAGAAAATATAAAAACGCTTTACATACATACATCAACAGTAGAATACTATTTACAATATTTACAAGATTGGGCTGTGCGAGGGTAGCTGTAGGAGTTGTTGAGAGCTTAGAGAGAAGCTATAGAAATTGTTGAGAGCTTAGATAGGCTCATAGAAAGATAACTATGAGAGTTGTAGAGCTTGGGAACCAGAGAGAGAACCCCTTTGGATTAGGTTGGGTGAAGGCAGGTACATTTCCATTTAGGGGACAGGTGTTTGAATAGTTGGGTTTTGAAGTTTTCTGAGTTTGGTATGGTTCTTAGCGTGGAGGGAAGGGAATTCCATTTTTTGCCTAGTGAGAAAGATAGAAGTTGGCCAGCAGGACGTTTAGGTTTATGGATATTAATTAAGTTCTGATTTTCAGATCTGAGAGCTCTGTTGGGTGTATAAGTGGGCAGGATGTTAGTTAGAGTGGGACATTTTGTTGGGTGAAATATGAGTCTATGTGCAGTAGTGAGTTGGAGATAGTCTAGGTAGTTTGGGAGTTCAAGCCAATTCAGGGATTGTAGGGTTAGGCAGTGATGGGTGGTATTTTTAGATTTAGAGGCAAATTTGGAGATTTTGTTGTAGCAGTTTTCTAGTTTAGAGGTGATAGAGGAGGACAGGTTGGTTAGGAGAGGGGCTCTGTATAATAAAGAAGGAAGAAGTTTTCTTAATATTTTGTTGAATATGAATATCAAACTTGAGGTGTTCATCAACAGTAATGCCAACTTGTTTGGCAGAGGGGATCACTTCTATAGGTGAGTTAGTTTGACTATAGACTTTGAAGTTGTTTTTATCATATGAGAGTGTCTTTGTGGGAGGGAATAGTAGAACCTTTGATTTATTTGCATTGAGAGAGAGGTGGTTTTGGTAGATCTAATTTTCAGTTGTTGAGAAGGCAGTTTGGGTTTTAGTCAGCAGTTCAGAGAGGTTTGAGGCAGAACAGACTAAGGTTGACTCATCTGTGTATTGAATGATTTTAGCATCAGGAATAGCAGTGTGAAAGTTATTGATCAAGATGTTAAAAAGCATTGGCCCAAGGATGGATCCCTGTGGTACGCCAGTTGGGGTAGGTAGGAAGGAAGAGATGGAGTTCTTCCATTTGACTGCCTGTGATCTGTCTGATAGATAGCTGGAGAACCAGGATAAAGCATTATGTGAGAGATTAAGGTTTGAGAGATGACAAAGAAGGTGCTTGTGGAAAACAGTATCAAAGGCTTTAGACAGATCGAGTAAAACAGTAGAAACTAAGTGTCCTGAATCTCGGGCTTGATTGACAGTTTCTAGGAAAGAGAGTAGAGTGGTTATTGTGCTATGGTTTGAATGGAAGCCATGCTGGGTAGGAGTGAAAAGATTGTTTTGGGTAAGGAAATGCATAAGTTGGAGGTGGATGCATTTTTCTAGGATTTTGGAGATTGGTGAAAGCAAAGCAATGGGGCGAAAGTTTGAGATACTGGTATTTTTGCCTCCTTTATGAAGAGGAAGAATATAAGCTGAGTGCCAGAGTTTGGGGATGTACGATTCTTTTATGGATTGGTTAATAATGATGCTGATTGGGAGAACAATGCCATCAGCAGCACATTTTAGGAAGGAGGAGGGAATATTGTCGGGAGCGTTAGAGCAAGGTTTAAGTTTGGACAAAAGTTTTTTTATAAAGTTAGTGGAGATGGGTTTGAGTTCAAACGGATGAGGTGAGTTAGAAGGCGACAGTGTAAAGCAGTTGGATTATTATTGGGAAATGTCTTGGTGAGGGTAGTAATAGTGTCTATGAAAAATGAGTTAAATTGGGAGCCTAGTTCAAGATCAGATTTACTTGGGTCAGGATAGGGATTGTTCTTGGAGCCTGGATTGAGGAGTGTGTTTATTGAGTTCCAGAATTTTGGGGGGTTTTATTGCTATTGGACTGAAGTTTGATATAGTAGGATTTTTTTGTCTTTGGTGATTAGTCGTTTTGCATGGTTGCGGAGCTGTTTATATTGGAACAAGGTGTTGGCCAGTTTATTGTTTTGGTAAAGCTTCCATAGTTTGTCTCTGTTGTGCATAATCTGTTTTGTTTCTTTGGATAGCCAAGGAGGAGTTTTAGTTTTTATCCTTTTGTTTCTTAGTGGGGCTAGTGAGTTTAAAGTATCAAGGAAGACAGAGTTGAAGCATTCTATAGCCTTGTCAAGAGGAAGGAAGTTTAGAATTTGTCAGTTCATTTGTTTGAAAATATTTGAGAAAGTAGTTGGGTTGAAGCTACTGAGGTTACGAGTTTGAATGTATTGATGCTGGTGTGGGGAGCAATTAGTTGAGCGATGCATGAAGGCTGGGAGGTGGTCACTAAAGGTATCAGGAATTGTGCCAGAATTGGTTATTATATTTGGATCTGAGACTAGGATCCAATCTATAGTGGATCCGGGAGAGTTTATTTTGTTAGGTCGAGTGATGGAGAAGATTATTTGAGTGAAGTTATAGTGGTTAATGGATAGGGAGGGAGAGGGGCAGAGGGGCAATTGATTTTATTCCAGTCAATATTCACATCACCAAGGATATAAGTTTCATAGTTAATTTCAGTAGAGGCCCATAAGAGAATATTTTTGAGTGTAGAGATATTGTTACCAGGTGAGCTATATAGGGCAATGATGCAGATATTCTTATGTTTATTTAGTTTTAGAATTCCAGCAGTTAGTTCGGTGTTCTGGAATTGAGGAATTGGAATTTGGAGGGGAATTAAAGTAAGAAGGTGGGAGTAGACTAGGGCAGTGACTCCACCTTTTTTATTTAGTCGGTAATTTCTGAGACAACGAAATCCTGGGGGCAGAATCTTAGAGTCGGAGATAAAAGGCTTGAGCCAGGTTTCAGAGATGGCTAAGATATCTGGTTGGTTATGGCTTAACCAAACTTGAAATTGGTGTACTTTGCGGTTTAGACTTTGTGCATTAATTGTAAAAATATTTTAGGGTTTTGAGATAGGAGGAAGAGGGTAAGGGATGAGTGTTGTTAATAAAGGATGTAAGACCAGGGTTAGGATGGATATCACCAGCTTGGACTAGGTTGTTGAAGGAGATATCCGCTAGCCATATTGGTCTGCCAGGCATGAATTTTGGTAGATTGTAGATTGAAGTAGGTGACAGTGTCTTGACTTTAGAGAAGAGTTTAGGGTGGAATAGGTGCAGAGGGTTGGGCTGAATGAGAGAAGAGGAGATAGAGTGGAAATGGGAGTAAGAGTGAGGGGGAAGGTGGGTTTGTATGGTAGTTGTCTTTGTAGGTGGTACTGGACAAGCATAGGTGGAATATGATGTAGCAAGTATAAGGGAAGCAGGAACAGAGAGGAGGCTGGGGGGCTGGAGGGTGTGATAACTTGAGGAGAGCATGTTGGAACAAAGAGAGAGTGGTATGAGTGGTTAGGAAAATAGAGAAAGCTATGAAGAAGAAAGGGTTTAAAGTGATTGAGGTATTCTAGAGATTTAAGGAAAAAGGAGGGGACTATAATTATTGGGTGGAGTACAGATTACAGAGTTTAAGAAGGATGGCTATAGCTGGGAGGAGTAATGAGGGGGCTGGTACTGGGTAATTAGGCTGAGAGGGTGGGGTAAGATAGGAATAAAGCTAGGCGTACTGGGGTCGGGTGGGAATTGCGGGCAGGGTTGGGAAGCGGAGTGAGCCCATAGGGCGAACGGAGCGGGAAAGAACACTAGAGGTGAGTATGGCAGAAAAAGTATCAGCAAAGAGCAGTTTAAAGGCCATAGTTGGAAGGTATGAGCTAAATATTTCCAGACAGAAAATGAAGGCTGCCTTTACAGAGAGTGGTTTAGCAGGGGGGGGGGGGAGAAGATATTTACAGTCTAAGGATATTAACTCAGAACCGTTTGTGAAAAAATAAAACTAGCTGGGATTAAAAGAATATCTAGGATTTATATTGGTAGATGCCGCCACCTAATGGTAGAAGGAGATAACAAACAGCAGGGATAGTAGGACCAGTCTTAGGTCTAAATATATTCTAGGGTAGTGATAACAGGAGGGGAAGAGGGCAAACAGTCTGCGGTAGGCTGCTAGAATTCGCACACGGGAGGGCAGACTAACTCTATAGATAGTACATCCAGTCTACATTTAAGCAACATACATTTACACAATCTTGTTGGGTGGTCTTCTCAGTAGTAGTTTTCTAAGTACCAGACAAGCTGGCCTATTCAGGGTGTCTTCAGGTGATGGCCAGAGGTATTCCTTTTGCATTTAAAAAGCAGGGAGGGAGCACCCGGGATGGATTAATTTACACAAACTTGTTGGGGGGGATGGTCTTCTCAGTAGTAGTTTTCTAAGTACCAGACAAGCTGGCCAATTCAGGGTGTCTTCAGTTGATGGCCGGAGGTATTCCTTTTGCATTTAAAAAGCAGAGAGGGAGCACCCGGGATGGATTAATTTACACAAACTTGTTGGGGGGGATGGTCTTCTCAGTAGTAGTTTTCTAAGTACCAGACAAGCTGGCCAATTCAGGGCGTCTTCAGTTGATGGCTGGATGTTTTCCTTTTGCATTTAAAAAGCAGTGAAGTAGCACCTGGGATGGATTACGGGAGGCAAAATCAAGCAGCCTAAACTGCAGAACCAGCACAGAGGAGCTGTGGATGCTCAGGACAGCATTTGAAAATTTAGCAAAAGCCATTTTGCATTTCAGTGAGAGTAAAGTGTTTATGGTCATTGGCTGATTGGGGTTACCTGGACTATGGCTTGGAGTAAGCACCTCATTGATTCTTTCGAGCTTTTTTAAAGTTGTTTCAGGTTTCAACTTTCTATTACTTAAGAAGTTATCTTGTGAGTGTTTCTGTCATTTTGTCATTTTTGTACATGGGGTCAGGGTGTCACTTTAACAGTGACAGTCATTTAAAACCAAGGCTTACACCACAGGGTGGCTAGCCCTGCCGCACCATACACTCACATGCACGCTCACACCTATGGCCAATTTAGAGTGTCCAATCCACCTACTGCATGTCTTTGGAATGTGGGAGGAAACCAGAGCACCCAGAGGAAACCCACTCACACACAGAGAAGACATGCCGACTTTGCACAGAAGGCACCCCTGCCAAGAATCGAACCAGGGAACCTCTTGCTGTGAGGTGACAGTGGTAGCCATTGTGCCATTGTGCAGCCCTTCATACTAGTACATATTTAATAAACTGAATCTTACTAAAGAACAACAGACTTATTCTGCAGTCATAAAAGAGTAAGTCTCTGAGACTTACCTCATATACAGTTACTTTTTCACTAGAAACTAAGGGTTGCAGAAGTCTATAAATGCATAAATGACTGAAATAAAACATAAAATTAAAAACTGTGACTTTAGTAATTCATTGCTAAGGGACAGAATTGTATGTGGCATTACAATGACAAAGTAAAAAGTAAACTTCTGCAGGAGTCTGAAATAACACTGGATAAAGCTGTGAAATTGTTAGAAGAGCAAATCTAATAAGTATTCAGATAAATTAGCTTGCTCTGGATTTGGATGTGTACAGAATTAAAATGAAGACAAATTCTGCTAATAGTAGATCAGATACTTGCATCTGAGGCTCTTGGCTGGGGACGTTCCATGAGGTCAGGGAGGATTGGAGGGAAGAAGGTCTCCATGCTTGAACTTTACAATTTCAAGCATATTATATTTTCTGTGATGAAATTATTGAGTCATAAGAACTGTTGCTCAAATTCAAGATTGATTGTGCTAAATCAACTGAATATCTAAATTTTGGAAAGAATTCGTGAGATGTATTTGAGCATTGTCAAGTGCAAGGAAAGGGCAGATGATATAGCATTTTGGCTTGGTATGTCTCATCACAGGGAACTTATGGAGAAAGAACTGTAAAATCTTCAGCATGTTTCATAAAAGTAGCACTAAGGACATCATGATGCCGCATTAAATTCCAGACAGAAAATGGAGTAATGTCACAGTTGAGTTTTTTTCATTTTAAGACAATATGTATCTCATCTGTGCCAATTACAACCCAATGTATCATTGCCATCAAACTAAAAGATAAATCTTCATACTCTTTCACAAGGCATCAAGATACCTCCAAGCTCTCCTCACCTTTTAGAATGCAGACATCTGTGTAGTTACCGAGACATGGTTTAAAGCCATGGAGGGCACCCTTGCAGTGCAGGGATAATATGCCTTCCACACATTTAGACCAACTACAGCACAGGCATCTTAATGTAGGTGTCTTCATTTACATAAAAAATAAATATATCTCAAGGCTGGTCAAACAGGATGATCTGCATGAACTTCTGCATGTCCAAATTACCAGAAGTAGAGCCCAATATCATATCCTTGTAAGCCATAGATCACCCTCTATGACCTACAGAAGCCATAGCTCATACTTAGACCTACTGGAGACATTTACCATTTTACCCAATACCATAATCCTGGGGGACTTCAACTACCTGTCTATTAACTGGGAATCTAACATGACCCCAGACTTGCAGGTCCAGAGATTCCTGGACTTTGCATACACAAACAGCCTGGACCAGTCAGTCCATTTGCTCACTAAGGCTTCAAATATTTTATTTTTATTTTTATTTTACATTTGTTAACCGTGCTAGTCTAACTGGATATATTTCCATTTTCAGTAGAGGCCCGGGGGGAAAAGCTCCAGTAGTAGCACAGTGAAAATGAAAGGATTTAAAAATACAGAAGTAATAATAAAAAGTAAGAAATATAATACTAAAAGTGACATGCCGACTAAGACATGTTATAAGACAATATGATACATGAGGTAATTTATAGTACATAATAAGACATGTTATATTACAGTATGATACATGAGGTAATTACAGTACATAATAAGACATGTTATATTACAGTATGATACATGAGGTAATTACAGTACATAAGGATTGAATACATTCAGTACATTGTTTTAAGTTTACTAGTTGAAGTTACTGCTTCCAGGGGGCATATAGAAAGTTTAGTAAGAAAGAGGAAAAAGGAGATAAATGTAGAAAAAAAGACCAGTCAGGGTTGCTGCATGGGCATAACCAATGTGTTTTGAGGTTTTGTTTAAAGAGAGGAAGGGAAGGGAGTAGAGTTAGTTCACTTGGTAGAAGGTTCCAGTTTTTTCCTGCAGTGTTAGAGAACAGGGAATCACCTGCCAAGTTGTTGGACTTGCTTATGCTAGCTAGAAGTTTGCTAGAAGAGCGAAGTGAATTTAAATTTTTGTAGGGGATTATGAGGTCAGAGAGTATAGGAGTGTTGTTAGGATGGTAAAATATCTTGTGGGCAATGGTGAGTTGGGAAAATATCATCTGGTTTTGTAGTTCTAGCCAGCCTAGCTGTTGTAGGTTCAGGCAGTGGTGAGTTCTGAAGGGATTGCCAGTGGAAAATCTGGCGATGTTATTGTAAGAATTAGCTAGTTTGATAAGATTATTTTTTTTAGGTTAGTATATATGGGTGAGGCGTACAGAAGAGTTGACATTAAATGAGAGTGAGCAGTTGTGGTTCTGCCTGTTGGATTTAAGAAGGGTTTGAGTCTATATAAGGAGCCCAATGTTCTGTTTACAGTTTTGATAGTGTTGTTTATATGGCTGTCAAAAGAAAGGTTATTGTCAATTGTAATTCCTAACAATTTAGTGGTAGAGTCGGGAGATATACAAGTGCTGTTTTTGGAGCTGACTGAGAAATCTATAGGGGAGGATTTACTGGTAGGTGTAAAGAGTAGGAGCTTAGTTTTTATGGCATTTAGAAGGAGGCAGCGTTTCAAGAACCACGTCTCTACTGTGTTGAATACCTCCTGAGTCAGAGATTGTAGTTCTTGTGGGGAGGTAGCTGAACATATGAGTGTAGAATCGTCAGCGTATTGTATGCAGGTGGCTTGAAGAATTGCTATATGGAGGTCGTTGATGAATAGTGAGAAAAGAAGAGGTCCTAGAATGGAGCCCTGAGGGATTCCAAGGGTGACTGGCAGGTGGGATGATAGATTGTTCTCCCAGAGAACTGCCTGTTGCCTATTGCTGAGGTAGGACTTGAACCAATTAACAGCCTGAGTGTCAGGGGAAAGGGATTCAAGTATATTTATTAGAAGGGAGTGGTTTACCATGTTGAAAGCTTTTGAGAGATCGATGAACAGAGCTGATGAGATGATGTTTTTTTTGCGGTTTCTATTGATAGAATCTGTGAAGGATAGGAGGGCAGTAGTGGTGCTATGAAATGGCCTAAAGCCATGTTGCCATTTAGCTAGTATGTTATGTAGAGTTAAATGCTCTAATAGCTGATGGTGTATGCATTTCTCTATAATTTTTGCTAAGGGTGATAAAAGGGCTATAGACCTGTAGTTAGAATAATCATTAGAGTTACCACCTTTATGTAGGAGGATAATGTGGAAGATTTTCCAGATGTCTGGGATGCTTCCCTCATTAATGGTTCAATTTATAAGGATGGATATGGGATAGGCAATTACTTTGGCTGCTTTTTGTAAGTATTCGGGTGGTAGCTGGTTGGCAGAAGGAGTACAAAGCTTAAGTTTTTGCATGATTTTGTAGATGAGGGTGGTAGAGATGGGTTGCAGTTGGAAATGTTGGGAGAGAGCCAGGTATGGTGGTAGGAAGACTTGAGTTACCTGAGGATAGTTGGGTGGCTAGAGATTATATGGTCTCTGTGAAGAAGATATTGAAGACATTGGCAGTTTGATGGGGGGTATTATGATCATCCCCTAGTGGGGTAGGTGTCTTAGAGTGACCTGGGAGAAGGAGTCTATTGATGCTTGACCAGAACTTGTGTGGATTATTTTGGTGAGTTTGCTGTAGTTTACAATAGTAGTTCTTTTTATCTGTGAGTATTGCCTTTTTTGTAATATTTCTCAACTCCCTAAAAGTTTGTTGCTCTGAGGTAGTTTTTGTAGCTCTCCACTTAGACCAAGATTTGTTCCTAAGCAAGATTTTTTGTCTGGTTTCTTTTGAAAGTCAGGGGGCTGGTTTGGTCTTCATTCTAATGGACCTTTTGGGTGCATGTTTATCGAGGATAGATAAGAATTTAGAGTTAAAATATTTAACAGCCTCTTCAAGTGGGAGAATTTTTAGAGGGTTCCAGTTGCAGGCACTAAGTTCATTTTGGAATAGTAGTGGGTTAAAGTGTTTATTGGTCTGTGAAATCCTATATGTGGGGGGGGGGGTAGAAATATCATTCTTATGCCTTATGATGTAAGTCAAGGTGTGATCACTTACATCGTCAGGCAGAGTTCCTACCTTATAAGATTGTTGATGTTTGCTAATAAGAATCCAGTCTAAGATGCTCTCTTTTTTGTTTGGTTTGTTGATTCTGGTTGTGGTGATTGTTTGACTAAAGCCATAAAGATTAATGTGGGAGGTGGGGTTATCTACATTGATATCTTTCCAGTCAATATTGAAATCACCTAGTATTATTGTTTCTTGTGGGTAAGTAGAAGACACCCAGCTTAGAATATCCTCTATTGTATTGCTATTATTACCAGGATGTAGGTAGATACAGATGATATATAGGAATTTGCTAGGGTTGAGTTGTAATTTGGTGATGAGGACTTCTGCATTACTATCCTGAGGTGGGTTGTAAGGTAAAGAGGAGATCTGAAGTCCATCTTTAAATAGAATTGTTACTCCTCCACCCTTACGTTTTATGCAGTCTTGTCTCAAAATATTATATCCTTGGGGAATGATTTCATTATCTTTAGTTCCAGGTTTTAACCAAGCTTCTGTTAAACAGAAGATTTCAAAGGTGTCAATATCTAGAAGGGCATGGAGATGGGTTAGTTTGTTGTTAATACTGCTGATAGTGAGATGCCCGATTAGGAAAGAGTTGGGGAATTTGGTGTGGGTAATTAGGGTTGTGGGATTGGTGCTGTGAATTTTGACTAAGGAGACATTTTCTGGCCCGGGGTTAGGGTGGATGTCACCATCTTGCAAGGAGAGACTATTTAGTTTTAGATCAGGGTTATTTATATAGCTAGTTTGATATTTCACTTTCTTTACTGTGAGTTTAATGTATTTAATGTGTGACAGTCTATGGTAATTGGCTACCAGGAAGCTGGGAGTGGATGTGATATTTATTTGACTATGGGTGAGGGTGGAAGCTTGTATGGCTGTTCGTTCTGGAAAGTAATTAAACTGGTAATAATTTAGTTTTTCAAAGGAGGTGAGGAGATAGGTTGAGGTGAGGATACATATTAGTATAGCTATAAGTATCAGCTTGGTTATGATAGCTTTGGTTACTGTAGGCATGTTGCTGAGATTACTAATACAGGTGTAATGGAGGAGAGACAGGGATAAGACAGAGTAAGTGATGTAGGGTAAGGTTAAGTCTTGAAGAGGTGGGTACTAATGCTTGTTACGTATAATGGATAGGATAGGGTAATATATTGGATATGGTACTCACAAATATGGGAAAATGCAGCTGTCTGCCTCCCCACTCAGTGCAGTGTCCTCTCTGATAAAGTCAGACCATAAAGCTGTCTCCATCAAATTAAAAATCAATGCGGTGACCCTAGCAAACCCTGTAACAGTTAGGAAATACTCTGAGGCAAACTACCTATCTGGCAGAATTTCAAGTCCCTCCAATCACAGAGAATACAGCTGCCTGTGCAGAATTGTACATGGTAGCCCTGTACAATCATGTTAATAGATGCACAGAGACAGCTGTGCCTACCAGAAACAAGCCCAGAACAAAATCAAAAACCAAACACCCTGGTGGAATCTAAACATAACTGACTGCACAACAAAAGGAAAAAAGGCATTGCTAAAATTAGGAATTGCAGTGCTTAGCATGATAAAAACTCTCTCATCAGGTAAACAAACATCTAGGAGGGCAAATTAAATCTATCAAAGGCCAATCTTGAGATAAAGATAGCCTCCTAGGCCAAGGACTACCACAAGGCTTTCTTTAGCTATGTCCAAAATCTCAAAGGCAGGACACAACATTGAACAAAACTAACTGTTAATGGAGCCACTTACACAGAATCTGAATGCTGAATTCATCTGGCAACCAATTAATTCCTGCTTTTATGTATACATTCTGCATATATTACTGTAATCAAACTAACTAGATTTCTGCTTTTAGGTATATATTCTGAATATATTACTGTAATCAAACTAACTAGATTCCTGCTTTTATGTATATATTCTGTATATATCACTGTAAAAAACAACTAAATTCCTGATTTTATGTATATATTTTGCATATATTACTGTAATCACTATGTGTAACACTGTTTCTACTTTTGTACCAATTAATGTTTATTTTTTTTTCTGTATCTGTGTTCTTGTCAGTGTTCAAAGGATCCCTGCACTATGTAATAGGCACCCTATCTACATGAAGCAGAATTCATCACTGACCCTATTCAAAAGAAACCTTCATCACTGAATGAGAAATCACAAATTCACCCCCTGGTCTGGATCCAATGTTTATGGTAAACAGAGGTTGACAGTAAATAAGTTAATCCCCAACTAACATACCCTCCCACATAACCCTTAGCTTCCTCTTTAATAACATACCTCAAAGAACTTGGGGACAAACCTGGGTTGGGCTGCATGGTTAGGCTTATAAAGAGACTGGTGGTGCTTAGAGTAGTATAAACCTAGGAACTTATTTACCTCATCTACTTTATCTCAATGAGGAAAAATGTCAAATGTGCATGCAGCTTGGCAGAAAGCTCACAAAAAAGAGCTGCACTATGACAAATCTGGTAATGCTCTTTCTACCGTGAAGCCAGTAAAGATGATAAGAATCGAAAAATTCAGCTGACAAACACTCAGAACAACTGTTGTGATAAATCAAGCAAATACATCAAAGTGTTAACTATTTGTGATTATGGATAGCCTGAAGCTTAGTCATGACTGAAAGCCCTCAAAAAAGACTGGATTGCCCTCATCTCAACGCAATAATGTGTCTGAAATATTGCCAGTAAGGAACAGTTCTCCAGTAAGTGTCACAACTACCAAACACACTGCTCTTGAGATGTACACTTACCCTGACTGTGACACTGTATCAGCTAATGCCACATCTACAGCAGTAAAGAGCACGTGGCACTTAATGATGAGGGTTCCTATCAGAAGACAGAAGACGCATTTTGTCGAATGCGTCTTGGTCGAACTTCAAATGTTGAAAATGCAAAATGACGAAGCGGTATATAAGCGAATTCTTTCCCTGGGAAAGAAGTCACTTGGCTGCTTCCATCACTTTGCTGTTTTTGGCACTGTAATGCGATCTCGGAGTTCGTATATTTAAGTAGGGGGGTGAAGCCCTCCACTTTATGTAATGTTTGAATGTGTTTTTTTTTTTTGTTTTTTTTTTGGGGAACAGTGATTTTTTTTCCCTGGGAAAAAAATCGCTGTTCTGGTAGTTCGATGTGTTGTTAATTCGAACTTTTGAGTTCGATATAACAACGTTCGAACATTTGATCGTTCATTGTTATAATATAGACCCAATGATGACACCTCACCAGCTGTGATTGGCTGATTGCTTTACCTACTATGACCTCACCCTCTACCACTTACTTTAATGTATCCAGATTTCCTAGACTAATAAAACACCATCCAAATGAAATGACTTTGTAACATGCTATAATAACAAAGACTAATTACTGTCTATTCGTATTGTATATTAGTCATCATATTGTAGTTTCAATATACAAGTACACATTCTGCATGACTGTGTGCATGCTATTTGATGTCCCTAGTGAAACAGATAATTGAGAAATATTTAAAATAATGTTGAGCAACACAAAAATAAGGAAGAGATACATAAATCAATGTATTTCCTGTCTGTGTTAATATACTGCTCATTACCTCAAGTAATAATAACATCTACAATTGTACTTATGCTTAAAGATAACTACTCCCTGAGCACAGTATTTCCTTTCCTCATAATTTATTTCCCTCCCACAGCATGACCCCCATACTTAAACATATTAAAAAAGACGGCAGTAGTTTTTTTTCTCCTCTCTTTTGCATTTATATCCTAGTTAGTTCCATGGTGCATGCCATGTTGATGATCAATAAAATCTTTAATACCTTCTTGCAGAACTTGTATCCTTTGCTTTTACATCATTTTGCATATCATATCTGAAAGTTTCTTGCTAATGAAAAATACATAAATAACAAGGGAATTTGTAGTTCTCATTTGTTGTTTACACCCACTGGGGTCATAAAGCTATTCAGATTCTAAAGATTCACAACTCTGCTGTAAATTATAGCTTTATTCTTTCTCTTCCTTGGAGACCATAAACATATTAAGTCTTTTCTTGGTTCTAAATATTATGTTTGCTTCCAAGATAATACATAATGTAAACATGTGCAAAATAAAGCAATGGCTATAGAAAGCAGAGGTGCATGTCATACGTTACTGAGGTAGTCACTTTTGAGATGTATACAAAAGCAATTTGTGATTTTTGTAAAACTCTGTATGAAACAGCTTTATTGCCAGTTTGCTGGCTTTACTAGAAAGGCTCACTCAGGCTCTGCCACAGCTTGCTGTGAGAGAAAGGTTAGTTTGCTTTTTATGCCTTTTATTTTGTATTACTTTATTGCCTTTTTCCTATTTTGTATATTGTGATTTGTTTTCTTTACATTGTTTTACTTGTATTCTGCTTTTAACTGCATATTAAAACTTGAAACGAGACCACAGGTCTGTCTCTTGTGAGTCAGACAGAAAGACAAAATTTTTTACCAGCCTCCAACCCTGTCACTGTTGTGTTCTTAAACACCACTGTCTTTCTAGTTGCTTGCTCCTTATGTTAATTTGACCATATATCTTGTTTCCTCTCTGCTTTTACTTGCAGGTGTGATTAAGCACAAAATTATCATTTTGTGAAATCACTCCCCTTCAATTATTTAAATTTATTGTCCATGTATTTCATAGTACCAGAATACAAAAGTGCCCACCCACTTTCAATCTATCTTGCTTTTTTAAAAATAGTGTCTCTCCACTAAAACTTAACTTTTTTAAACAGACAAAATTTAAGTTACCCGCTTTCATATCTAACTGCTTAGTGCACACTGCAGTGTTTAGGATAAACCATTTTTTTCCATCTTGTCTTTAACCATCTTTTGCAAGACCATCAGTTATTGGAGAGCCCACATTCTGCCTTTCAGTAGTCATCTTGGGATTAGTGCATCTGTTTTGTCCTGGTGAGAGAAGGAGTACAATGACATTATTTCCTGGAGAATGCTGATCACCACAAAGCTTAATAACTGCTTTATAGGCGGGACTTTGGAATCTGTGCTTATATTCTGATCCTGGTGAGAGTAGGAACAGAGTGCATTGATTCCTGATTGTTTCTGGTTGGGGAGTGAGAGTTTGTGCTTAACGTACTTCAGTGGTCTGGTATATTTTTGACACATCTACCAGAAAAAGGCTACAGCCATCTGGCAAAAGACTGTGGATCACCAAACAGGCTGTGGCCTGCTTCTCTTCTTGGGATTGTTGCTAACATTTTGCTTCTGGTGAGAGAAGAAGCAAAGGAGTTTTGTATCCCATCAGAGTGAAGCTGTGGTGAGATCAGCACTAGTAGTAGCCAGGCAGTAGCCATTCATGTGACTCCCCTCTTTTCATCACTCTTGACAAGCTAATTCTTTGTTTTCAGTACGTACCGCTTGATTTGTTTCTAACTTCAAAATATCTGCCTAAATACTTCATCCTTAAATTTTCAGGGTCTGTGTATTAGTTTTCCCTCAAGTGTTTGGCAGTGCTCTGTACAGACTCACACACCTTGAGTGACATTTTTCCTGTAAAAGCACAACTGAAATGGCTGCAGTATCTAGTTGCACACAGGACAACTAGTTTGCAGTGAGAAGCACTGTCCACAAAGTTGCAAACCGATACTCTTGACAGTGATTGATATTCTCAAGCCTACAGTCTAATCAATAAAAAAAGTCTGTTGTCATGGATAGGAACTTTCCTACTGTCTCCATTACTGGCTTGGTAGATATGGGCATCCTGAGGCAATGTAGAAATTGCCTCATGTTTACTGACAACCAGTTAATTCTCAAACAAACTGATATGGTATGTGAGAGATGTATTTACACAATGTCACTGGAGGCAAAGCTCTCACATAAAAGTACTCCTAATGTCAATAAGGTTGTCAGTAGTACACATGCTGCACCCACTACGCACAATTCAAGGCAGACATAGACTCACATATACTGAGGCACTTGCATGTAACCTTCCTAAACCACAAAGACCTCCTAGACAAAGTACACATAAGAAATACCCTCAGCAGCCCCAAACGCACTCTTTCAAAACAACACCCACATCAACACATAGAGCTACATCTCATGGAGCATCTACCTCTAAGCCCATAGAGCAAGTCAATACACAATCTAGCATTCTAGTCATTGGAGACTCCATCATGAGACACACTGATGTTCCTCTCACCAGGCTAAGGAGAAAGTTACAGTCAGTTGCTTATTAGGGGCTAGGATCGACCACATTATACATGCACTCATGTCACTGGACCACAGTTACCATTATGACTCAGTCATAGTCCATGTGGGAGTAAATGACCTGAGACATACTTCCCAGACTATATGAAGAGAGAGATCATAGACCTCTTGGAATATGTTTTCTCAGGCTGGTACAAGCCTAGCATTGAGCATCATTTTACCTTCTCCAAGGATGATGCCACAATACGAACAAAAGATTATTGACTTTAATAATTGGTTTAGTTTCTGGTGTCATTCTAAGGGGGTGCAATATTTGTCAGCATAGAAGGTGATGATCAACAGACCATGCTGCTTTGCCAGGGAGGGTCAGCACCTCTCCCCCCTAGGCTTTCGAATATTAGCTAAAACATTGCCTTTCCCCATAGTGCTTTTATTAGGCAATGCCAAACTGAAAGTACTTTCGACATAGCAAATAAAAAACAAGAAAATCTAAAGGTATTAATGCTCAGTGCTAGGAGCCTAAACAAAAACCTCTACTCCCTGGAAGCTCTCTTTACCTTAGAGAATGTTGATGCCTGTGCAGTCTCTGAGACGTGGTTTAAAGCCGCGAAGAGCACACCAATCAGTGCAAGGTTATAATGCCTTCCACACATTTAGACCAGCTACTTCACAGGCATGGACTAAAGGAGGAGGTGTCTCTATTTACATCAAAAATAAATATACTTCAAGGCTGGTCAAACAGGACAATACACTTGAGCTGCTCCATGTTCAAATCACCATAGGTAAAACCCAATACCACTTCCTTGCAAGCTATAGGTCCCCCTCTATGACCCAGGAAACCCATACCATGTATTTAAACTTATTAGAAACACTAACCATCCAACTCAATACCATATTCATGGGTGACTTTAATTGCCCCACTATTAACTGGGAATCTTATACAACATCAAACTTACATGCACAGAGATTCCTGGATTTTGTAAACAGAAACTCCCTGGAGCAGATAGTCAGTACACCAACCAGGGGGTGCAACCATACTGGATCTGTTCCTCACTAGTATAGAAGAGTGCTACACACCCCCTACTGTAATGCCTTCTCTGGTAAGGTCAGACCACAAAATGGTTTCCTATGAAGTAAAAATAAAACATGGACCCCCAGCTCAACCGGGAATATTCAGGAAATATTCTAAGGTTAAACTCCTGCTATTAAGTGAGAACCTGGAAAAATTTCAAGCCCCTATAAACCCTGAGAACACTTATGCCTATGCAGAACTGTTCACAGAAACCCTGTACAAACATGTTAATAGCCTCATAGAGGCAGCTGTACCCACCAGGAAGAAGTACAGAACTAACTCAGAAAACAAGCCACCCTGGTGGAATCACAAAATCAAATGGATGTATAACAGGAGGAGGAAGAAAATCATGGCAAAAATTAGGAGGTGCAGCACCCAACAGGATAAAAGCACTCTCATCAAACTAAACAAACAACTCAGAGGACAAATAAAGTCTATCAAAGCCAAATTTGAGGTAAGTTTGGCCACCCAGGCCAAGGACAACCACAAAACATTCTTTAGCTATGTCCACAACCTCAAAGGCAATACACAATTGTGTGCAGAGCTCATTGTAAATGGAGCCACGTATACTGAGCCAGAAGATATAGCAAACCTTCTGGCTGATAAATTCAGCTTTGACTTTTCCCCTCTCTCCCCCTCAACCTTCCCTCAGGAAATATAATCAAATATAACTCTCCCTACTATCACCAGGAAACAGGTCTTTAATACTCTCTCTAAGACCAAAAACACTGCATAAATGGGCCCAGATAATATCCCAGGATGCCTTCTAAATAGCATGAAACATGACCTATTCAGACCTCTGGAATTACTATTTAACTGTAGCCTCCAAACAGACTTCGTGCCTCATGAATGGAGAAAGGCAACAGTCATCCCTCTGCACAAAGGTGGGGCATCTACAGACCCTGGAAACTACAGACCTATAAGTCTCACTAGTCCTATATGTAAAGCCTTGGAAAGAATCATCATGGGGATGATCAATATAGCTATAGTAAATCTCCAGACATTGGACCCAACCCAGTTTGGTTTCATCAAGGGCAGATCAGCAGATCATGCCTACTCAACCTGGTGGACTTAGGGTTGCCACCTTTTCAAATGCCCAGAGTGGGACATTTTTTGTAGAAATGTGAGATTTTGCAGGACAAAACCTACTCACAGCCAGTGCAAAGGGCAGAACTTCACTTTTTTGCCACAATAAATGCTTATTCTTATAGCTTTTGAGTTGCTTATGCTATTTAGTGTAAAATGTAGGTGTTTCAGATGAAAAATAACTGTTTTATGTGACCATTAAAAAAACGTAAGAAATATATTTTGCCGTAAAATCTCAGGACATTTGTCATTTTTTAGTTTTTTTTGCAAGACACAACTGCCTAAACTGGGACTGAATCTCGCAAAGTGGGACAGGTGGAAACCCTAGTTGGACTTCTCTGAGAAGGTCACCAAAGCAATGGATGAGGCCAAAATCATTCACACTGCCTACCTTGATCTGGCCAAGGCATTTGACACAATACCCCACTCGGGCATTGTTGACAAACTCAAAAGGTTAGGTACAAACCCATATGTCACCTGGTGGATAGCCAACTGGCTCACAGACAGGACCCAGAAAGGTAGAATTGGGGAGTTCACCTCTACAAAGAGGCCAGTCACAAGTGGAGTCCCTCAGGGATCAGTCCTTGGACTGCTCCTTTTTGGCATTTACTTCTATGAAGTCAAGGCCAATGTTAGTGGTTTCTGGCTGACTAAATTTGAAGATGATTGTAAATTAGAAGTTGTCATTGAATCTCACACTGACACAAATGTTCTCCAGGAGGGGCTTACACAGGCAAACAACTGGTGTCAGAGCCATGGACTAAAACTAAATGCCAAGAAATTCATAATAGTATCCTTTGGGGAAGTCATCCATCCCTGGTAAATATCATATTGACAACACACCCCTTAGAGTTGACCCAGTAGTCAGGGACTTAGGGACACAAATAGATAATAATCTAGCCTTTGATCATAACGTATCTGCAGTGGTGAGGAAATCATTTTATGCTGCGCAACTTATAAACAAAGGTATGGCATCTAAGTCTAAGGCAGACATTGTTCCACTGTATTCAGCATTCATCAGACCTATCATTGAGTACAATGCCCCATTTGGTGTGTATCTAACCTGGCATATCCAACAAGTGGAATGTCCACAGAGGTTCTTCACTAAAAGAACACAGGGCATAAGTAATATGTCCTTTGTGGACCACCTCAAGGCCCTATCCCTGTATTCTGTCTCTTACAGGCTTTTGAGGAGAGATCTATGCCTGGCATGCAGGGCATTGTCAGACCCCACTCTGATGGACCTCCTGCATATCCACAAAACAGTGCCAGAATTACCTGTTTGAAAGACTTAAACCTTGCCTGTGATATAAATAGGACTTGCTGGAAAGATAGGTATGTATTCCAGACACTATGGAACAGGGTCCCCATCCATGTAAATCAGAGTTCCTCTCTAACCCAATTCAAGTGCAGCTTGGACAATTGGATGAGAAACTGGAAAGTCATCCTTGGTTTGGCACCTATGTCTCTAATACAAACAGGTAGTCTGTAAATGATTCATCTCCCAGGCCCATGCTTACATTTATCAAGGGTAGCAGAACTTGTCAGAGATTTCGGGTGCATGGCTAGGCTTAAAAAGGTTCTTGTGGTCATTAGCCTAGTAAACACCTATGAACTTATGAACCTAAACAAAACAGCTCAATTTATGATAAATAATTATTACTGTGTAAACATATTTGTGTGAGGACCTAGCATACATTTCAAATTGTGTATTTTACTGGGCATATTTCTATGGATACTTTAATCAATGCTCCGGGATTCAAAAATGCATTGCTTAATTTTTGATAAAATGGCTAAAAAAACAAGACATATGAGGAATAAAAATAAACAGTTTTGCTGGCAGGACCAAGTACAATGGCCTTTTTGACATGCCTTTACATTTACAACTGAATAATTAGCTGAGGGTTTCTAAGGCAGGAAATACAATAGCCTTGCTGAATAAGGGAAGGGAAGTGGGGAAGGAATCCCTGGGATACGACCCAAAACTCAAATTCCATTTTAAAGGAAAGGGAAGTGGGGAAGGAATCCCTGGGATCCCTTCCCCATTTTAAAGGAAAGGGAAGTGGGGAAGGAATCCCTGGGATACGACCCAAAAGTCAAATTCAATTTTAAAGGAAAGGGAAGTGGGGAAGGAATCCCTGGGATATGACCCAAAACTCAAATTCCATTTTAAAGGAAAGGGAAGTGGGGAAGGAATACTTGGGACATGACCCAAAACTCAAATTCCATTTTAAAGGAAAGGGAAGTGGGGAAGGAATACCTGGGACAGGATCCAAAACTCAAATTCCATTTTAAGATAGTTTTATAGGATCACAGGATCGCAGGAAGTTTTACACTAATGGCCCTAGGGGCCTTACAAACCTAGCCAAGTTCTTACCCTCATTTCCACAATCAGCACCTATTGCCCCTGTCCAAGAGGGACACAGGTGGAGCCCCTGGGGTAAATTTATGGCCACCCATCCAATCATCAAGATTGCATTTGAAGAAGACCAAGGAGGTGCTCTGTTTGACATGAAATGGGACTCTGTTCCAAAGGTGTGGTAACCTCTGGGAGACAAATCTGTCCCTCCAGCAGGTTTTATTAATGTCACATACCAGGTTAAGGTCTTTAGACTGAGTAACCCATGTAGCATTTGACTTTCAGATATGAAGCATTTCCAGTAATGCAGGATCAGAGATTGCCTTATATGCAAGGCAGAAATCAACACTGAGTAGTCTGTATGAAACAGAATAAAGTGACAGTAATTTCAGATGATCCCCATAGGACAGATGGTAAAGACCTTGAATTTTCCTTGTGAGGAATCTTTGTGGTTTCTCCAATTGCTGCAGGTGCTTAGAAAGGTACATGCCAAAGGGGGCATTGTACTCAATTATTGGCCTGATGAGGGAAGAGTACAGGGAGGTTATACCTTCATTTTTTCTGGAGGCTTTGCCCTTACTTATGAGATGAGCAATATAGAATGTCCATCTTACCACTGTGGAGACATGGTGTTCAAAGGTATGGTTGCTGTCAACCTGTGTGCTCAGGTCTCCCATCACTGAGTGCATACTTAACATGTTGCTATTGATGTTGCAGTTAGCAGGAACATTGCTTTTACTGAAAGGAATGATAATACATTTTTTACATTGAGTTTAAGGCCATGACTTTGGCACCAATCATTTGTTTGTGTAAGACCCTCTTGTAGGCTACTGATATCATTTGGTGATTCTGAGACAGCTCCCAGTTTGCAGTCATCAGCAAACTTTGTCAGCCACAGACCTTTAGCTTTTGCTTATACATTGGAGAAATAGATTCCAAACAGTAGAGTTCCCAGGACTAATCTCTGCGGAACACCACTGGTTACAGGTCTGCTGTTGGAGGTGGATTCCCCTATTTTGACTATATGAGTTCTGACAGTGAGCCATTTAGCAACCCTTGTAACGATATAGGGTTTGATGCCTATTTGGTTGAGTTTGTCAATGATTCCTGAGTGGGGGATAGTGTCAAAAACCTTGGATAAGTCCAGGTAGGCTGTATGCACAGAGTTCCCCTTGTCCAGGGCCTTGGTAACTGTCTTGAAGAAGTCCATCAGGATTAACAGGCATGATCTCTCTTTGACAAATCCAAACTGAGTAGGGTCAAGAGTTTGGAGATTACTTATATCTTTGTTGATAAGGTCAATGATGATTCTCTCCATGGACTTGCAGATAAGGCTTGTTAGGCTAATAGGTCTGTAGTTCCCAGGGTCAGTGGACGCACCACCTTTGTGCAAGGGAATAACGATGGCTGTTTTCCATTCCGCTGGTACGAAGCCAGTGCTTAGACTATGACTGAATACGTACCCAATGGTGTTGCTAATTCATGTTGGAGCCTATGTAGGACACAGCCTGGGATGTTGTCAGGTCCCACAGATGCTGTGTTTTGGGCCTTAGAGAGGGCATTTACGACCTGGTCTTTAGAGATACAAGGTAGGGGACAGATGTTAAGGATGTCATAGGGTACATGTGGCAGGGACAGGGAAGTGAAGTTCTCACAGAACCTGTTGGCCAACAGGTTAGCTATGTCCACAGGCTTAGTATATCTGGTATAGGTTCATAGGTTCATAGGTTGGTACTAGGTTATCGGCCCTAGGGCCTATACAAGCCTAGCCATAACAATTCCCTGGATATTTCTTCCCGCAATATTTACTTCCCTGAACCCCTGTCTAGCAGGGCGACTAACGTATCTCTGGGGTGAATTTCCTATCTCCCATCCTATTGTCAAGGTTCCTTTTGAAGAGCGCCAAGGAGGTGCTCTGCTTGACATGTATGGGCAGTCTATTCCAGAGTATGGGGAGTCTCTGGGTCAGGAACCTATCCCTCCAGCATGTTTTGTTCATTGTGATGACAAGGTTTAGATCCCTGGAGCGTGTGGCTCTGAGGGATTGGGATTTCTTTAAGTGGAGCATGTCCAACAGCTCAGGGTTTGACATGGCCATGTATGCTAAGCAGAGATCGCCTCTGCGTAGACGATATGCCACAGAGTATAGCTGGAGTTTTTTTAGACAGTCAGTATAGGGCATCTGCTTTAGGCCTGTGATTCTTTTAGTGAGGTACTCCTCCGGCCTTTCCAGCTGTTGCAGATGTCTTGTGAGGTACATACCAAATGGGGCATTTTACTCCATAATGGGTCTAATGAGGGATGAGCACAGTGGGACAATGACCTCCTTTTTTCTGGATGAAAAGCCCTTAGTGATGAGGTGTGCCACATAGAAGGATTTCCTGACTGTTGTGGCGATGTGGTTATCGAAGGTGAGACCACTGTCCACCTGTGTCCCAAAGTCTGTCATCACACTTTCAGTGTTTAGTGTATTGCTACCTATGTGGTAATTCACGAGTACATGGTTTTTCCCAAAGGGGATAACTATACATTTCTTGGCATTGAGCTTGAGCACATGGCTCTGACACCAAGCATCTGTTTCTGTAAGGTCCTTTTGTAGAATATCCACATCATTTGGGGATTCAGTAATGGCTCCCAGTTTGCAGTCATTTGCGAACTTTGTTAGCCAGAGTCCCTTAGTGTTGGCCTGTACTTCAGAGAAGTAGATGCCAAACAAGAGTGGTCCCAGGACTGAACCCTGAGGTACTCCGCTTGTCTGGAGCTGGATTTGGAGTCGGCTCATCATTGGTATCATTAACTACCAGTTCTGCACAAATCTGAGCCTTTCCTCTTAGGTTACAAATGCAACTATAGAATGCCTTGTGGTTGTCCTTTGTGGAGGAAGCAAATTTGGACTCACAGTTTGCTTTGGAGGCCTTCACAAGAAGTCTTATTTGCTTGTTTAAGCTGAGGAGGGAGTGTTTCCAGTTTAGGGCTCACTCTCTCTTACTCTTAGACAGCAATTTTTTCCTCTTATTGTAAAGCCTGTCAATGGCAGTTGTCCACTAGGCAGGTTTGCTCTTCCCTGAGGAGCTTGTTTTGGTCCTATCAGGTACAGCCAAGTCAATGCAGTTATACAGGTGTTTGTATAAATCATTGGTGTAGAGCTCGGCATAGTTGCCAGTTCCATCTGAGGGAGGAGGTGCAGTGAAGCTATTTATAGCATCTTGTAAGAGGTTATAATCTGCTTTGGAGAAGTTTTTTAGCTTAGTTGCTGCTAGGGAGAGGGTTAGGTGTGATAGTTACTTCAAATGAGACCGATTTGTGGTCAGATCTCACCAGGGAGGACTTCACAGTGGGGGCACTAGATCCAGGATGTTGGCACCCCTTGTGGGGGTTTCAACCAGCTGATCCAGGGTACTTTAGTTAACAAAGTCAAGGAATCTTTGAGCAAGTGAGTTTTTGAGCATGAGTAATTTACCCAGTCAATGGATGGGTAGTTAAAGTCACCCAAAACCATGGTGTTTGGATGTATCTTGATAGACTCAAGTAGATCCAAATAGGCAGATTGGGTGTCCTGATTCATGGAGAGGGTCCTGTTGCTGGCAATGACTTGAATATGTGTCCTACCAATAGTTAATTGCATCTGAAGTGTCTCCAGGGAGTTATACTGTTTAACCAGTCTGGAGATGTATTTATGTTTATATCAGCTATTTGCTTTTTGTGACTTAACATTTGAAACTGAGGGATTGATGATGAAATTTATGGAATTATGTAACAAAAAGAAGGACATGTATCAGCGGAACAAGGATTTATTTTCTGGTAACTTAAATGTTAAAAAATATTAGTTTGCAGTTTAGAATGATGAACTGGAGGAAGGGGATGTTAAAAACATGGCACACTCATACAATACGCAGATGACTCAACCATCATCTGCTCAGCCCATTCCCTACCCAAACTGCAAAAAGTCACACAGGAAGCCTTTTCCTCTGTTGAAGCTTGGTTATCCGATGCCCAATTAATACTCAACCCAAATAAAACTAAACTACTCATCTTCCAATCCACCAAACATACTCAAAACAACTCTCACTTTAACATCACAGCAAAAGGCAACACCACTATATACCCAACTGAACACACCAAATTGCTAGGAGTGGAAATAGACAATAAACTAAAATTTGACATTCACATATCCATGACCATAAAAAAGTCCACAAAAAACTAGGAGCATTATACAGAAATAAGCAACTTCTCACCAAAGCAGCAAAGATTTCAATAGCAAATTCCCACCTTATCTCCACCCTACTTTATGCCTCTCCAATATATACCAACCTAAGGCAATGCGATCTAAACAAGCTAGAGACCTGCTACAACAAAATCGCCAAATTCGCCACAGGGGCATCCTTACGTAGTCACCACTGTCTCTCACTTGCTGAACTGGGCTGGCTTGAACTCCCTCACCTCCTTCAATGGTATCAACTCTCACTCGCCCACAAACTAGTAAACCATCCACTAAATGTCCCATCCCTCCAGAATCTACTCTAACCCTATCGCACCACCAGACCACTAAGATCAAGCAACAAAAATCACTTGCAGATCACTAAAGCCAATAACTCTGCTGGTGAAGCACTATTGCCTTGCACCATAGCCAAATTATGGAACTCCCTCCCACCCACAATTACCTCCATACCATCATGCACCCACTTCAAAACTTTACTAAAAGCGCACCTAAAAACATGCTGGCTATGCCCTTGCAACTCCCACTCTGATATCACCCACCCCATCCAACCACTACCTTTCTTTCCACTCTGCTAACTACCTTAATTATAGCAAGCTCAGATGCTCATAAGCCTAGTACTTATTATACAGCAGGAACTTCTTATTGTAACATTTGTTAATGTCTGTTATGTACTTCACAGATAAAGATTCTAGTTGTCTACTGATGTATTATGTTCTTCATCTATAAATATGTTGTAAGTAATTGCTATGTAAATTGTTAATCGCTATGTAATCCAATGTAACTACTGTCTGTTTATTTTGACAGTGGAGCTTTTCTCCCCGGACCTCCGCTGAAAATGGACCTACGTCCAGTCAGACACTCCCTGTCAACAAATATAAATAAATAAATAAATAAAAATGTATGCAGAGTTTGTGTGAAACTGTTAATAGCATTTTGAAAGTTAGAGAAGAGAGAAACTTATGGAATGGAGGATGGAGGTTAGAAGCTATTTTGAAATGTGAAAAAAAAAACAAAGTTAAACACTTGCCAAGTGTTATTTTGTGTTTAGTCACAGAGGGGCATTAAGATATGCTGGCATGCTTAAATCATGTTTCTTTTGTGGGGACTTTTCTGATTTAATTGACAATTGTGAGAAGATGCAAATGTAACAAGTGTAGGGAGAAAGAACGTACTGCAAGAAAGTGTGTGCCTGAATACAAGTTGTGTAAAAAAAGGAACACTTTTGCATGGATTGTCAAAAGCAAACAATAAATAATACAAAAGAATGGGAAAGGTAAGAAAACACACTAGAGTAAGGACAACACGAGGCTGGGGAGAGGGTGAACCAGTTGAAGAAAAACTGTAGAAGAAAAAAAAATATGAAGGAGAAGAATGAGGACAGAGAATGCATGCAGAAAGAGAAGTCAGGAGAAGGAATTGACATTAATATTTTTGAAATTCTAGCCAATGTGAAAAATCCAGTTCTGAGGATCGATGATTATTTTGTATATAAGGCTAGAAAATGTTCAATACGGGGAAAGAGTAAAAATAAGAAAATGGAAATTTTAAAAAATATTTCTCCTAAACTTAAAAAGAAGAGATATCTATACCAAGCGATTGCAGCCCCCCAAACATCTCCAACGCCCAAGTGAGAACTGCTCTCTCCAAAGCAAAAAACACAGCATCCATGGGACCTGATGGTGTCCCCGGCTGTGTGCTCCACGAACTCAACGAGGAATTAAACCCACAGCTAGGACAGCTGTTTAATCATAGTCTTACCTCTGGATACGTACCCAGGGAGTGGCGCACTGCAACTGTGGTCCCACTTCACAAAGGCGGTGCCTCCACCGACCCTGGAAATTACCGGCCCATTAGCTTGACAAGCCTTATCTGCAAAGCCATGGAGAGGATCATAATGGACCTCATAAATAAAGACATAGGGAATTTGCAGACTTTGGATCCATCCCAGTTTGGCTTTGTCAAAGGCAGATCATGCCTTCTAAACTTGGTTGACTTTTTGAAACAGTCACCAAAGCCATTGATGAGGGAAAGGCAGTCCATACAGCCTACCTCGATCTGGCGAAGGCCTTTGATACAATACCCCACTTGGGTATCATTGAAAAACTCATCAGCTTAAATGTTAACCCATACATCACAAGATGGGTTGCAAACTGGCTGAGTGACAGAACCCACAGGGTCAGTGTTGCTGGCGCCATGTCAGACTCAAAGCCTGTCACAAGTGGTGTACCACAGAGCTCAGTCCTGGGCCCACTCTTGTTTGGCATCTACTTTTCCGAAGTACAAGCAAACACAGGAGGGTTATGGCTGACAAAGTTTGCAGATGACTGCAAACTGGCCATAGTAGAAAACACATCTGACACAGATATCCTTCAGAAGGGTCTCACAGAAACGGATAACTGGTGCCAGAGCCATGGCCTAAAGTTAAATGCCAAAAAATGCATAGTCATACCCTTCGGGAAAAACAAGGTTACCCCTAGCTACCAAATAGGTGGCAATCCACTGAGTACAGAAGAAGTTATCAGGGACCTGGGGACCCAGGTTGATAGTAGTCTGTCATTCGACACCCATGTAGCTAAAGTAGTTAGGAAGACCTTCTACATTGCCCACCTTATCATGAAGGGATTCTCATCTAGATCAAGGGAGGTCATAGTCTCCCTATACTCATCACTCATCAGACCAATGATCGAGTACAATGCCCCATTCGAATGTATCTGACCCGACACTTGCAGCAGCTGGAAAGGCCACAAAGTTCCTCACCAAAAGGATAAAGGGTCTCAAACATCTGTCCTATGCTGCCCGACTGAAAGAACTCCAGCTCTATTCAGTCGCACGCTGCTCAGAGGTGACCTTTGCCTAACATACAAGGCCATGTCAAACCCAGATTTGATGAATATGCTTCACCTCAAAAATCTAGATCCGTCAGAGCCACAAGGGCGGAGACTTAAACCTCGACACGGCTATTAATAGGACGTGCTGGAGGGATAGATTCATCACCCAAAGACTCCCTATGCTGTGGAATAAAATCCCGGTATATGTGAGGCAGAGCACCTCGCTGGCCTTGTTCAAGAGAAATCTTGACCAATGGATGGGAGATCGCAGATATACCCCAGGGATTACCTCAGTGTCACTGCTCAACAGAGGCACAGCAAAATAATGGGTATAGTTCCCCATACTAAAGGGGTGGCGTAAGCCACAAAACTATGGGCTAGGCTTGTAAATGCCCTCGGGCAGATAGCCTAGTATGAACCTATGAACCTATGAACCTATGAAGGAAACGCAATAATTTTAGAGTACTTTTAGTAAATGTGAACAGAATTATTAACAATGAAAGGACAGAGATACTGGAATGGTGTGCCACGTGTGATGTCCATGTTATTCTGTTAGAGGATGTAAGATTTCTGACAAGTGAAGAAAGACTGCAAACAGAAAAATTGTGGGGTGGAAATATAATATGGAACTTAGGAAGTGAAATTTGTTCTGGGGTGGTTGTGCTGTGTAAAAAAAATACTAGATGTAACATTGTTCAGGATGGAAAGGTTAACTATTGTGGATATGAATTGGGGAGAACATTTATAGGATTATAACATTATATACATTTATTACTAGCATGGTAAGAGAGAATCCGTTTCATCAAATATTAGACTGTGGTGGTTAAGAGGAAAGTTATAATTGCAGGAGACTTTAATTCTGATTTAATGGAAAAATGCAAAAAGAAATGGAAAGATGTAAAAAACAAATACAGTGAATTTGGTATTAATGGGAAAATAGCTTGTATGTCAAATGTTTATATGACCCCAGTAAAATATTAAAAGAAAATTATGCAATTAGTGGGTTTTTTTCATATGGGTTTCAAGATTAAACACAGTGAAAAGAGGAGTGTTGTATATGCGTGAAAATGAAGGGAGATTGTGGTCAATCAGTCCAGTTTATCCTGCTTCGTTAAACATGTGCAGCGTATTAAAGTGGGTAAAGACACAGAAAGAGAATTTAATTGTGAGAATATTTAAATGTAAGTACAGCAAATTCTGGGAGATGAGAATAAGGAAAAAGAACATGTAAATGAAGAAAGTAAGAACTATCAAGAAATCAAGAAAAAATACTAACATGGGAAATAAAAACTGATGATACAGAGAAAAATAGAAGAATGTGCTGTAATAATATGAGGAAACAATATTATTATGTAAATCCATGGGAAAATGTACCAGAAGAAGTGATTAAAGCCTTTAAACTAAGGAAAAGTGATGTACTAAGATAGCAAAGTGTCAGGATTTCTGATGGAGTATGGTTATCAGTACCCGGTAAAGGGGAATATGCTTTATAAAATAAAAATTGAAAGAGCACACTTAATTTGGGGAGGAAGACACAACAGCATGTTTTTTTTTTTTAAAATGTAAAAGTGTGGTGAAACTCTGGAAAAAATTGTGTGAAAAAATTGAGAATACTAATGACATAAGTAATATACCTAGATATGAATATGGTTATGTATGGCTAGTATAATAGGAATAAAAGAAAATAATTCGTGAGAAGGATAGATACAAATTTACTTTATGTAATATCTGTTATTTGCATGAAATGTTGTTTAACGGGAAATGGATTTTGGCAGATACATTGCAAAAAGATTATGGTTGTGGAGGAAGGTTTTGTGGGGTCAGTTATGGAAGAATAACAATGAAGATGTTATAAGAAAAATTATAAATAGTAAGAAATGTGTATATATGTGCCTATAAATATGTACATTTTGTGAGTATGTAAATAATACCTTTATATTGTATTAAATAAAGGATACCTACTCTTTTTGATAGGCACTCTGGGATCTTTTATATCCACCTAAGCAACCACCAACTCAAGCAGATAAGAGCTCACTTTAAAGTGTCATCTGTCATAAGGAGACTAACCAAGATCATTGCAGAGGAGTAAATCTGATGTGTATCGAATGTTACCAGCAGGAACCAAGAGTGTGTGTGTGTGTGTGTGTGTGTGTGTGTGTGTGTGTGTGTGTGTGTGTGTGTGTGTGTGTGTGTGTGTGTGTGTGTGTGTGTCTATATGGAGAAAGAAATCAGGATCTGGAATACAATAGTATGAGATGCTGAAGGATATTTTTTGCAGAACAGCAATGTTACTACCCTTCTCAATAACATTATTGGTGCCTCAGCAGGACACATGACATTATTTGTACTTTGGCCAAAAAACAAGAGGTGGAATGACCACATCTTCCACATGCTGTGTGTCTGAGACATACATCTTTATTACTGCAAACAGGTTCAGCTAGGAGAGCCTGCCATATGGATAGAATCAGAGGAGGTCTTAAATGGTAGTGGCAGCTACATCAGTGTCTGTTCCACCCAGGAGAGAGGACGTGTGGGAACAGATGAAGTATGGAAAAGAGAAAGGTTTTCAACATTTTGCGTCCAAAGGCAGAAGGTTATCAAATACTAGGCTTAGATAGATGTAGTTTGGTTACTTTGCACAGTACAATTCTTGCAGAGGTGACTTCAGTCCTTCCTGATTATCTTCTCTGATGAAGTATTCCCCTTTTCACAGAATGATGTATGTGTAATAAGAAAAACATCTCCCTATTGAAATGCTAAGTGCTGAAAAGCTAAAAAACCCCAGAGAAGAGCGAACCTTGAAAATCTCTCTTCTCCTTAAAACTTCTTTTTGTGGTCACCGCATTTTGGAACTCAATCTAGCAGGTCCTGACATTTCAAATGGTTACCAAGAAATACATCTCATAACCACATATGGTGTGAGAGTACAGTGTAGCCAATATACTGTGGGAGGGGGGTCTTCAGACAAATAGATCCTTTATAACTTTAGTGAAACCTAGACTTAGCCTTGCAATATTTGGGCACAAGGGATCATAAATGCTATCTCTTTCTCTCTCTCTCTCTCTCTCTCACACACACACAGAAACATGTGGGTATTACAGCATCTATGGTAGTAAAGAATAAGGTCTTAAGACTTTGGGAGTTGGTGGCTTTAACACCAAAAGAGGGGTTCTACAAGATGACATGTAACTTTGTATGCAGATAATTGAATTATCATGAAAAATGTTTGTTTCATAGTTCTTCACCATTATGGAGTAAGATTCTGATGTTTTCCTTTCATTTAGGGAATAACCGGAAAACACAATAAAGAGTAGAATGGAGAAGGGGTTATGATGGCTGATTTCATGGTGTGACCATGGTGTTATTGAAGAATGGTCAGGCAAGGATTGTATATAGTAATTTGAAGTATTATGTAGAATGCTATTTGAGCAAAACAAAGATAATGTACTGTAAAGTAATCTTTTTTAGATATGTTATTGCCCCCACTGCCTGTCAGTCATTAGTCTATTCCCAGTCGGTCAGTCCATTTGTTCCTCATCACTGGTGCGAGGGACGAGTGGGAGAGACTACCATTAAGGCAGCCATCAGGAGTGGTTCAGGTTTTTGTGCCTTTAATCACTCCCCCACACCCATCTGATGACAATCCATGTGCAGTAGGTGTCAGCACTGTACACATGCCCATCCAATGACAATCCATGTACAGTAGGTGGCAGCACTGTATCCACACCCATCCAATGACAATCCATGTGCAGCAGGTGGCAGCACTGTACCTCTCCTCCCTTGTGTAATGGGTTGACATCAGCAGGACAACCCTTTTGTATATGAGTGTTTAAACATACTCTGTGAAACCAATAACTTGCTCAAGAGAGATTTAACAAGTTACAATATATTAATGCAGTACTTTTTTGGGTGATCAAAATACTGAAGCAAAGCTGTTTGTCACAAAAAGCCATTTAGTGGAGGCATAATAGGACTTAATTAGTTTTTTAAAATTATATAAATGGTACCATCCCTTGTATGTGTCCTCTGAATTTTCCTGCCCTAATGACACTACTATTTTTAATTCAGGCTGCAAACAATGAGTACTGCATCAGTGAAAAGAGCTTTCATATAATAACTAAATATCTGAGCCACTGCAATATATCATTTCACTTTTTATAGTAGCATCTATCAGTTACTGTATTCCTGAGCTGTAACGTACCCCCATGACAGCAGTGTTAACACTGACCAATTTCCACCAAAATGTAGGCTCTGTATATCATGGGCAATCATACAGAAATGTGTGATTCATAAGAAAATACCCACAATTATGTGGTGAACTGTACAGCTGTATAAACATTTTTTACATAATTTATTTTCCTGTATATGTACACAATTGTTTTATTTTCACCATACATCATTTATTTTCCTGTGTACGTACACAATTGTTTTATTTTAACCACAGATATTCTGGTACTGCTCACTTTGAAGAGACTATGGCAACATTGCCAGGGCAAGATTATTTTGTGGGGCAAATTACCTGCCTTTATCCACTTAGTACACATTGCCCAGCAGTTGTTCAAGAAACCTAGCACAAAACATTACACAGAACTAATTCTGCATGGGCAACCTGGTAGGGCCATGTAGGTTTCTTTTGAAAACTTCTTTAATAACACATTTTTAATTTCTTATTGACTTTTTTTTTTAAATCATCCCTTTTCCAGTTTTAAAAAGAATTGCAGAAATAGTTGTCAATAAGTATGCTTACAGTGGTTTGCTGCAGATTTGTTAATGTCCTTTTTGGATATAAGATATTACAGTAGAGCTGATGTACAGCTTACATGACGACGAACTTTGACAGAACAGCTCAGTAAAAAGTAACGGCATTAATAATCCAAAAACATATGAATGGAAGACAAATTGTTTCAGTTATTGTTTTCTAACCTTTATTGACTCTGATTGTGATTTAAGCTTTTGAAAAATGAAGTTCAGGTAAAGATTTGTTTAGTTTATTCAAATACTTTTAGAACAAAGGTTGGATTAAACTGAAAGCCCAGAAATTCCTTCTCCTCTGTTATTTGTAATTTCAGAAATGGTTTACAGTTAGTACTATGATCTGGCATAATTACAGCTCAACTTCTCAACTGTTTCTCATTAGGAAAGGCATTCCTCTGTGTTACAGCCAACTGGTGTATCACATTGTGGTGTGGGATTCTTTTACACATATATTTAGTCTTAAGACCTTTGAACTAGATGACAAGCCCATTACAAGTTTATAAAGACAACATTGCAGAGTTTCTAAGATTCTTTGCATTGGTTAAGACAGCCAGTCTGATTAGGTGATAATAAATTGGAATAATACAATATTTTTTAATATCAAGTTTTATACTTTGAAGCTAACAACTGGTGCATTTGCTCATTTCCATTTTTCAAACAGTGGGTATGTTTCAGCCGTGCACAGCACAGGGGATGTACAATTACACAAAAGTATATCCGGGCAAACCCATGTTTCAAAAAGAAATGACTAACCTCTTTGTGTGTCTGAGAAGACTCTTGCTTTCTGTTATGCAGGATAAAATAGTAGGTCAATGGCTGCAGTGGTTTCAGAATGAAAATAAAGCAGTGCTGGAAAAAATGTTTCACAGAAAACAGTTACTTAGAGCAGTCAAGTGCCTATAACGTGCAGCTTGTATGCAAGTCCCTTAAGACACAGTTGATGTTTGTGCATTTTTTTTTTTTTTTGTGAATAGGTTGTAATAATGCAGCTGAGCATGTGACATTTCTTGCAGCTGTAAATTGTAGCTTTACTGGCCACTGAAAAGGCCATGGACTTGATATTAGGAAGAAGCGGGAGTGAAGACACTGATGTCCCCGAACTCCTTTAATTCAGATTATAATACACTGACAAATAACCAAATCCTTTAATTCAGATTATGAGACACTGATGTACCAACAAATCCTTTAATTCAGATTGTAAAACACTGAAATGCCACCAAATTCCTTAATTTTGATTATGAGACTTTGATAAATCACCAAATACTTTAATTCAGATAAGACACTGACACGCCACCAAATTCATTTTCATCTCTTCATGATTGAATGCCCTCTTGCATGTCCAACAATCTGTTACATTGATCTGTGTTAATGTAACTTGCTCTGCCTTGATTTACCTGGACTGCTTTTCGCAGCACCTTGCTGCTTACTTTCCTGATGTCCGACTTTCCTTTTCTACGTCTTACGTGGCACTCAAACTCTCAGGTTTTTCTCACTACTTTAATTTCTACTTCTGTTACTCTTCTTTATCCTTAGGGGGTGACAGTTCACATTTAGATACAGGGCTCCATGGACATGTGGCTGATTACAACGATGCCATATTGGAAGTCATCCAGTCATATCAGATTGGTATACACAAAGTATGGTCCCACTCTCCCTAGCATGATATAGACCCATTTCAGTATTGAATTTTGACTATAAATGTTTCATGACTATATTGGTCCAGCATTTAAAATAGTTTGCTCCATAATTGCTGCATTCTGACCAATGCATTTTTGTTGTAGGGAGACCTGAGCCAGATCATGGTCAAATGGGTCCCTAAGCAGGGTAATAAATGATTTCTGCAGAAGTTAAAGTCATCCGAATAATTCCACATTAAAGAGATCTGTAACTATTGAAGAGGTTGCTCCTGGCAAATTACTTTACATTTCAGTGTTTTGTCTATAAATTCAGTGCCTGCTACCCTTGAAGAAAAAATTGCCCATGTTATATTAAAAAAAATGGTGAGCTGGTAATATTGCAAAAGGGAGTGGCTAGCAAACCGACAAGAGGAAGCACTGACGGCTATTAGCTAAACAAATCAGTTGCACATTGAAAACAGACTTAGCATGAATAACACATGCAAACTAATCACCATTGAAATCTCCATCTCACCCACACTCTCCGCTAAGGTGACCACCCTGAAAAACTTCTCCAAAGCTGACTTTGGGCTCCAAAAAACAGAGGTGGCTAACTTTTCGGCACTCATGCCAATGGAAAATAACAGCATGACTGCTGAATTATACATCAATGCACTGCATAAGCACGTACACAAATGCATAGATCTTGCCTTACCAAATAGAACCAAGACACTCTCCTCCAAAAAAAGGAAGCCAATCTGGTGGCCTCCAACCATCAATAAACTCTACAACAGAAGGAAGAAAATGTTGCAGAAAAAAATGAAGTCACAAGACTGGAAAAACTCCCTTACCAGACTCAACAAAAGTTTGAGATCCCTTATCAAATCCTCTAAAGCCAGCTATGAAGGCAGAATTGTAGCTGACACCAAAAACAACCACAAAACCTTCTATAGTTATATCATGAACCTCCAAGGCAATACCCAGATTTGCTCTGAGTTATTGCACAATGGTACCTCCTATACCGAGCCAACAGATATAGTCAACATACTGGGTGACAGATTAAGTGCCAACTTTACCCCTCCCTCCCAAAGGTCCTATCGCAATACCAGAAGAAAGCCTGGTACCACTATTTCTATGGCACAGGTAAGAGCTGCATTGTCCAAAGCCAAGAATAAAGCATCCATAGGACCTGATAATATCCATGACTGTGTTCTACATGAACTACAGAGTAAACTGGCACCTCACCTGTGTGCCCTGTTCAATCACAGCCTTACCTCAGGCTTTGTTCTTAACGAATGTCACACAGCTACAGTCATCCCTCTCCACAAAAGGGGAGCAACTACAGACCCTGAGGAACTACCTCCCCATTAACCTGATGAGTCTGGTATGCAAAGCTATGGAGCACATCATCGTGGACCTGCTCAACAAAGATATAGGCAATCTCCAAACTCTTGACCCCACACAGTTTGGCTTTGTCAAGGGGAGATCCTGCCTGCTGAACCTGGTTGACTTCTTCGAGACAGTCACCAAGGCTGTGGATGAGGCTAAGGCAGTGCATAGAGCCTACCTCGATCTGGCCAAAGCCTTTGATATCATTCCCCACTAGGGTATCATTGATAAACTCACCAAACTAGGCATCAATCCTTATATCACTAGGTGGGTTGCAAACTGGCTCACAGACAAGAACCACAGAGTGAAAGCTGCAGACTCCAAGTCAGACTGTCGACCAGTCATGAGTGGAGTCCCACAGGGCTTGGTCCTGGGCCCTCTCCTGTTTGGAATCTACTTCTCAGAAGTCCAGGCCAACACAGAGGGATTCTGGCTGACCAAGTTTGCTGATAATTGCAAGCTAGGAGTCATTATCAACTCCCCAAGTGATGCAAACATCCTACAAAAGGTCCTCTCTGAGACCAATGACTGATGTCAGAACCATGGCCTTAAGCTTAATGTCAGAAAATGCATTATCATTCCCTTTGGAAAAAAAACTCAGCTCCCACAAATTACCATGTCGACAGGAGCCCACTAAACACTGAAGGGCCATAAGAGATCTGGGCACCCAGATCGACAGCCACCTCACCTTCAACCACCATGTTGCCACTGTGGTCAGAAAGTCCTTCTGTATGGCACATGGCACATCTTATAACCAAAGGGTTTGCATCCAGAAAGAAAGAGGTCATCATCCATCACTACTCATCCCTCATTAGACCAATCATCTAATATAATGCCCCGTTTGGCATGTACCTGACCATACACCTACAACAGCTGGAAAGGCCACAAAAGTAGCTCACAAAAAGGATCCTAGGCCTTAAACACATGTCCTTCATGGACAGACTCAATAAACTTCAGCTGTTCTCAATCTTTTATCATCTACTCAGAAGTGATCTCTGCTTGACTTACAAAGCCATGTCCAACCCAGCCCTACTTGAAATGCTACAACTAAAGAAATCCCAATCCCCCCATGCCACATGCTCCAGAAACCATAACCTCACTATCACAATCAACAGAACATGCTGGAGGGACAGGTTCATCTCCCAAAGACTGCCCATACTCTGGACTAAGCGTCCCATTCATGTCAAGTAGAGCACATCGCTGGCCTCTTCAAGAGAAATCTCAACGAGTGGATGGGTAACAGAAAGGTCCCCCAGGGATCACTCTAGTTGCCCTACTGGATAGAGGCACTGTGAATTAACATTGGGTGGCATGGTGTCAGGGAAAATATTTTTGGGCTAGGCTTGTAAAGGCTCCACGGCCATCAGCCTAGTACACACCTATGAACCTATGAACAGTAAACTTCTCTTTTCATGAAGCTCACAGTTCCTTGAAAATGCACTGAAACTCACAATTCCTTGAAAATGCACTGAAAGTATTTGTTTGAGCAGTCTGGTAGTTGGTAAAGAGGACTCTTGCCCCCTATAACTTAGGCACAGGGTTTGAGCCTGAGCAAGTTAACTAACTGCCATCTAACATTATATACACACACACACACACACACACACATGCACGCACGCGCACACACACACACACACACACACACACACACACACACACACACACACACACACACACACAAAAGTATGGCATCAAGCAGTTCCCAAGTTCACACACCTACTGAAAATGGCTCATCTCACTCCTGGCAGCAAGCAGTCAGTTCCCAAGTTCAAAATCCTATGTGAAAAGGCAACAGGAAGATCAAACAATTAAATCTGTGTGTGTGTGTGTGTGTGTGTGTGTGTGTGTGTGTGTGTGTGTGTGTGTGTGTTTCATACTAAAGAAACATGCACAGACACAGAGTATATCCTTAAAGAAGAAACTGCATGGGCGCACTGCATCCTTATAGAAGAAATATAATTCTTTTTTAATTGTTTAATTAAAGTTGTGGCAGCCCCGCAGCCAGCAGGCCCTAGGCAACTGTGTAGATTATTTAGTGCTGAATCCAGCTCTGAGGTAGACAGATGTCAGATAAGTTAATTAAAACATTGATGATAATACAGATAAGCTGGTAATTTTGCCCCTAGATGTTGAAAAAGTATTTGATGATTGAGCTCGCAGGACTTTTTTGTTTGAGGTGCTAGAAAGATAGGACCTCCCATGGGAGTCTGCACAGTTGTTGACAGAAACGTATAATGGGTCTGAGGGCACAAGTAAAGGTCCACAGTCGACTTTTGGATTCCTTGTAGTTGTCTAGGGGAGCAGGCAGGGATGCTTACTATCCTTTGTGTTGTTTACATTGTCCCGTTCGATTCTCAGCCAGAGCGTCTTCTGTGGAGACGTGTGTGAATGGGCGTACCTTCGTTAAAGGTTGTGCGTTAGGGCCGGCAACTCAGCATGTAAAAATCAACTGCCAATCATTAGCGGACCGGAGATCCGCTGTGGCGACCCCTAAGCTGAAAGACACAACAACAACAACATTGTACATTGACCCCCTAGTGGAAGTGATTAAATGTTCTCTAATAAGAAGAGTTAATTGGTACAATAATGAAATTAAGTTTTCCTTTTTTGCCAATGATTTGTTAGCAATGTTTCCAGAAAGGGATATAGGCAGACTGTATCAAGAACTAGAGTTTTCCAGTGATATAGCTGGTGACAAAACTACATTTATAAAACTTATTTTATAAAATCTGTTGAAGGAGATGCAGCAAAGATACCCCTTCTTACTTAAGTATAACGGTATCACATACCGGGTTCCATAGAGCAACATCAATGTAGGAAGAAGTGAGAATTCTATTAAAAGAGGTACAAGGCAAAGTGAAGGAAATGTTCAACAAATTGGGGAGTCCAAGTGGTAAAATGTTCGTGTTACTAAATATTATTTTCAAAGAATTCCATTAAATCCAACTAACTCCTTTGATTTGTATAATGATGTGGTTTTGAAGTTTATTTAGAGAAACAGCAAAGCCTACATGGCATATGATAAAAAGTTGATGTTCCCTCGTGATCAAGGGGACCGGCTGCCCCAAACCTCTTAATGAATTGGCGAACAACTCAGTTGAAGATTTTAAGCAAGTGGTGTTACCTGAATTAGGAAGATGGGGATGCTAGGGGAATCTGAATTAGGAAGATGATGGTAAGATAATGGACATTGCACAAAAATACTAATCAGGTAATGTTCTTTGGGTTGGCAGAACGGGGGTACAGTACATCCTGACTGTAGATGATATGGTAGTGGCCATCTAGAAAGACAGTGCAGACAAAGTCATTAGATAGGAGTTGTTGTGAGGCTTTGCAATCACTTATGTTGGTGTGGAACAGGGATAGCCTGTGGTAGAATGCTACCTGATTAAGGCATTTTTGGATATTTACTCTGAAATGTATTCACAAGTATTTTTTATAAACCACAGAGGCTAACAAGAATTTCCACTGGGTTTATTGGCAAAATGTTGGAGATGTATGCATGGTAGTATTGGCATATGGGATGACATGTTTTGGGGTTGTAGTCAGTTGGAAACCTTCAACAAAGACCTACAGAGGATGGGGTGCTTGATTAAGAATGCTGACTAGCAGCTTATAAGGCACAGGTATTGCTTGGACATTTATGAGGATGAAGAATGGTCCAAGCATGGACAAAATGTACTCAACTTTTTTGCTCATGGTCACTTAAGAGACAAGAACTTATAAGTGGCAATAGGAGACATCTCCACTGACTGGAGAAGTGGTTGACTTAATGGGGCAGATTTTAGAGAGAGAGGGGGCAGGCAGAGAGGGAGTATGAAGTAATATGTGTACAAAGTAAAGTGCAATTTGTGCTTTATAATCAGGGTGCTTTTCTGAATAATGGAGAGGAACAAGTGATGGAGCTGGGGGGCTGGAGTGAGCTGTAGGGGCCTTTCCCTTCTTTTTCTCTTCATTTTTTGCCCCCCCCCATGCTACTTGCATGTGAATATTTAATACTTGTGGGACTGTTACCATGCATTGTCTGTAGTGGGGTTAAATAGATTTAAAATGGTTAGGAAACAGACGTTTCTTGATAATAGAAACAGTTTGTTCAGAGTACTGAACTGGGTGAGATTGTATTTGAGCCCATATCTGAGTGATGATAAATTCTGAGTTTATTTTTTGATACTGAATGATTGCAATTGCTATAACTTAGGGATGTATTTTGTTAAATGTGAATGTTTTTATTTTGTTTTTGTAAATTTGCAAACAAACATTGTTCTCTAAAAAATGATAAACTGCAGCAAAGAAAGCTGTGTGTGTATAAATATGTATATGTACTGTATATAAATATGTATATGTATTATATATATATATATATATATATATATATATATATATATATATATATATATATATATATATAGGTTTACCATGACTTGGTCTAATGTTGAATGATCGAATATGAATTGGTCGAATTCACTGTTCTCAGTAATGATAAAATCGAAATACCATTAATCAAAAGTCAAAATGTTGAATGTGCTGCTGTAAACGATCATCTCCAATATGACGTCCTTACATGGTCATTTGCATCATGGACGTAATGACTTTGGTGGCAGTAGAATGTGATTTATAGGGGAATACATTAACATTAATAACGCAATGATTAGCAAGCTACATACAGCTGAAAATGTAACTGTATGTCAGTATACTGTGTTTTGGCAGTACAACACTTTGGACAAGCGACGTGCGGAGACTGTGGAGGGAGGTCGCACTTCAGTGAAGAACAGGGAAATAACCCATTTCCTCACTGTAGTGTGATCTCGGAGTTGGTATATTTAAGTAGGGGGGTGTGGGGGGTGCAGGGGGACATAGCCCCCCCCCTGCAAAATGGTAGAGGTGAACTAATTGTTGTGGCTGGAAGAGGGGAGGGGAGTGTGGACAATGTGGTATGCAGTTTTTCATGCAAATGATTTGCGACATTCCTGTCTTTTGATATTTTAAGTTTAGATGTTATTTTTAGGTCAAATGAACGTTAGATGTTGTTGCATTCGACCAAGTAATTGTAAACCATATATAAATATATATGCAGAGAGAATTGGTCCAATGGAATGACAGGACAATGGGAAAAATTTGTTCAGTACTCTCAGGCTTATCTTTAACACCAAATACTGATTGGGTGCGTGATGGAATGGCAAAAACATAGCCCTGAAGATGACTTTGCCAGTTCCTCATGATATACAAGAACAGCAGTGAATCCCCTCAAAAACAAAAGCAGTCTCACCATACACAAGTTAAGTTTCACAAAAACTACAAAACAATATGCTATTCTATGGAGGAAACCCCACATATCTCCATGTAAATGGATGTGCTTTCTCACAAAATATAACCATTCCAAGGTCATTCCATCTCATGCCAAAGGGACTTACCCTGTCACAACAGCAACCAGCAAGGTACATAACAGCAAGAGCGGTGCTGACCTTTTAAAATTCTGTATTCATTGAATTACATCACATTTAGTCCCATTTGTTCTAATGAGACTCCAACAGTTTTCGTAAGCCTACTCTTTTATAGAATAGCTTGCCTCTAAATTGTCTGAGTTATAACAATTTTTATCTCTATTAAGTTTATAGTAACATACTAGTAGTTGTATTAATATGCTAGGAATGTATATCATAACTGATATTGTGTATTAAAGGAGGGGGACAGACATCTTCCCGTTCATTTGCTTGGATACATATTATATCTGTGATATTCTATTCTGTTCTTAAATAATGAAAATGTTCTTCTAACACTATTGCATTACTTTGAATAAAGCCTGAACCTTGATTAATTTTATAATTTGTGCAAAATTGCTGGCGAGGCTGTGTTTAAACTATTATATGAAGCAAAATGTCCTTCATTGCAAATTAAAGAAAAACTAGATATTAATTAATTACCCCAAAATATTATGCTTCTTAAATATGTAGAGAAATCAATGGCAGTTGTAGGTACTAGAACACCAAGCTTGAAATTTCTTGGGCAGGTTTGCAGAATTTCTTTTTTTCAGCTGAGGAATAACATTTTGTACAATCAGTTTTGCTGAAATAGTCATATTATTGCAGAGGAATACCGAAAAAAAAACTGTATACCGCCTGCAGTTACAGAAGGTGTTTTTTTACATTGTAATGGGTTAATTTATTTCTAAAGGAGAACTGAGAACTGAAACTTTTAAGAAACAGAGGCAATGAATTTCTTCAAACAGCTATCTGTACAATCAAAGTTTATTTGTTCTGTCATCTGCTGAAAACGAATTATAATGCTCATGGAGCGTTATCTGCACACAAGCTGTTTTCATGTTTTTGAATGCCTTCTTTGTAATAGCGGAAACCATTGCCTACCCTGTGCTTGTACTTTTGAGTATTATACCATATCTGTTTACTTTTATATGCATTGTAACTAATAACATTTATGGAGGATGGCATTGTGGTATCACAACACAAGCCATCTTTGCATATTTTCTTCCTCTCTATTTTCTTATTCTCTACCCAGTTATTACTGACTTGGTTACAAGATGCTATGGCATTCTATGATACATTCTTTAGTATTTGACTTCTCAGACTTTGCCACAGAAAGTTCCCTGATCCTCTACTAGATATAAGAAAAATCCTTTGGACGCCCATACAAAAATTTGCTTCAGAGTTTAAAAGACATATTCTTGCAGCACCCCCCCCCCCCACACACACACAAAATAAACAAAGTTTGCCTTGGCAAGTTATTCTTTAACTACAGATGTACAATCAGACAGAAATACATACATACATATTTAATGAGTAACACGCTTCAGTATTTAGCATGATCCCACATAAAATGAGTCTATAGTGAATCAGCGAACGCTTAAAAAAGTGAACGCTGATTCATCAACCCTATTTCAGTGAACACTGAAAATCCAGAACACCTGGAACAGTGATTTTTTTCTCAGGGAAAAAAATCGTTGGTCCGGTTTCAGGAGTTTACCATTTCCACCACTGTGGTGCGATCTCAGAGTTGGTATATTTAAGTTGGGGAGGTGTGGGGGGCGAAGCCCCCCACATTAAATACTGTTTTAAGTTTTTTTTTTTTTTTTTTTTTTGTGGAACACTGATTTTTTTCGCTGGGAAATTAATCGCTGTTCCGAGTGTTCGGCATTTTTAGCGTTCACTGAACTAAGGTCGATGAATAAGCATTTGCTTTTTTAAGCGTTCTCTTATTTAATATAGACCCCACAAAATCAGTAATAAATAGTACACAAAATGTTTAGACTTGCATGGGCACCCTCTTGAAACATGTTTTAGAACTTGCTTCTGTCTCCTCTGAAACAAGGCCAGTCCTCTTCCAGGTCTGGGCTTGCCATGTTTGAAGAATGCTAAATAAGAAATAAATACGTGAGAGAGGAATTCCTCAACCAAAAATAAATGTTTATGAACAACTTTTAAACCTGGTACTAAAGAATAATTTTATATTTTTAAATAACTAATACTTTCTTCAGACAAAGGGGGTTGCTATGGGTTCACTTTATGGGAGCCTGTATGTGAACATAGTCATGCTCCAGTGGGAGAAAAAGTTCTTAACAGAATCAGTCTTTTATAAATATTGTAGATTTTATATTCGTTTTTTGGATGATATTTTTGTGTTTTGGGTTGGCCCACAAGGGATGATTAATGAATTCTTAGCGTACATTAACAATTCTTCCCAATTTTTAAGTTTCACCCACACTGTAGGAGTAGAATAGCTCTTTAGGTGTGTTCCAATCTGAAATTTTCTGTAAGGAAATGTATACTAATAGCTTCCTGCATTTTAACAGTGCTCACCCCTACAGACAGAAAAAGGCTGTCGTAAAGGGGCAATTTGTAAGAGCTGCCTGCATGATTACTTGTTTTGAAACATTCCTTGGAAAATGTGAATTATTGAAAGAAATGTTTGTTAAAAGGGGTTATCTTGCTATTTTAGTGAACAAGTTACTTATTGAAGTAGTAAATAAAAGAGAAAGAGGACACTTTAAAGCCAGCCTTAAGCAGGATATAAATGAACCACATTTACTTATAGGGATGGATGATCTTAATGGATATACAGAGAGATGAGCTTGAGGAATTAACTGAGACCATAGGGATAACTGATGCTGGAGTGGTAGATGCTACGGCTTATCATTGGTCCAATAAGGAGAGTGTGGAGGTGGAAACTGAGACCATAGGAGTAGCATACTCCAGGTCAGCATTGGGTACAGCCTATAATAGGTCCAGTAAAATGATTGCTGACATCGTACATAAGAATTGGGCTATTGTTAGATCATGCAACGATGTTCAAGAATGGGTGGGTGAAAAAACAAACATAGTATACAGGAGGGGGCGAACCCTCAAAAATATTCTTGAAGCAAAAATTAAGAAACCTATAGTAGGCTATATGAAAAAATATGGGTCATGCACAATGTATACATACGTTTTAGAGGGACCCTCCTGTGTAATTAATGGGACCATGATAAAGATAAAAAAGAAAGATTCATGCCAAACTGCGACAGTGGTATATTGTGCTTTGTGCATGAAATGCCCAGCAGACTACATTGGAAAAACTGAAAGGAAGCTTAAAAGTAGAATTTACGAACACCTTAGAGATATAAGGTTGAAAAAAGAGACGAATGCCCTTGCAAAACACTGTAATGATTTCCCTGATCATACTTTTAAGTTTATGATTCTGGACGGACTTGAAATTGACCCAAGGGGTGGCCCATGGACATTACAATTAGAAAAACAGGAGACTATATGGCAAATTAGAATGAATGCAACAAGCTGGCCAGGTATATATAATGCCCTGTCTTTAGCGTGTTTTCCCAAACTGAAGGCATTAGATAGATAAATAGATAAAAAGAGAAGTGTGTATGTGTGTGTGTGTATATATATATATATATATATATATATATATATATATATATATATATATACATGCAGTTTATTTTAAATGTTTGGATGGTGAATGTTTTTATTGCAACATGTTATGCATTTTATGGTTTACAATGAGAACGTTATTTATCTTTTATACAGTTTCTATACCTTTAAAAAAAGAATTATCCAGCTGTTGAATAATTTATGGGATTCTAATTGATGAATGTAACTTATTGGTGGAGAGTAATTAGGAGGCTGTCTTTTACTATTTTAAAAAAGGACTGTTGATTGTGTGCTTTATCTTGAAAAAGTCTCTGAATGAACAGAGACGAAACCGCTTGATTTATTGCTGATTTATTGCTGCTATTCAACTTATTTTATCAACTTATTTTATTATTTTTCCACAAATAAAGTGATCTTTGAGTTAAAAGATTTGGTTGCTGTCCTGCATCTGCTGCTGTGGACTTTGTCTTGATGTGAAGAATGCTGCCCCAGCAGTAACATTTGTCCAGTCCTTTATTCCTATTTTACACAGATGACTCAGAAATCCATTTCATAATAAAGAGAGTAGACTTGTGCTAGGAGGTGCCCATGCAGTGATGAGGACACACACCTAATGAGACATCCAGGAACTGAGTTCAGGTGGTGGTAATTTTATGCATGAAAAAAGGTAGGACTTTAAATAGTACTAACATGCTTGCATTCTCAAAGCAGTCATCTACCTGCACTGATCACTTAAAAATGTTAAATTGGTTCAAGTTCAAGTTTAAACTAAAAATGTGGAGGCCACTCCAAATGACCAATATTCATTTAGTGACATGGGCACTGGGGTGACTGATGGAAATGTATAACTGGCACCTACTCACCCATCCTGGGGAGACAGGAGACTACACTGGCCTACTTATTGAAGTAGTAAATAAAAGAGAAAGAGGACACTTTAAAGCCAGCCTTAAGCAGGATATAAATGAACCACATTTACTTATAGGGATGGATGATCTTAATGGATATACAGAGAGATGAGCTTGAGGAATTAACTGAGACCATAGGGATAACTGATGCTGGAGTGGTAGATGCTACGGCTTATCATTGGTCCAATAAGGAGAGTGTGGAGGTGGAAACTGAGACCATAGGAGTAGCATACTCCAGGTCAGCATTGGGTACAGCCTATAATAGGTCCAGTAAAATGATTGCTGACATCGTACATAAGAATTGGGCTATTGTTAGATCATGCAACGATGTTCAAGAATGGGTGGGTGAAAAAACAAACATAGTATACAGGAGGGGGCGAACCCTCAAAAATATTCTTGAAGCAAAAATTAAGAAACCTATAGTAGGCTATATGAAAAAATGTGGGTCATGCACAATGTATACATACGTTTTAGAGGGACCCTCCTGTGTAATTAATGGGACCATGATAAAGATAAAAAAGAAAGATTCATGCCAAACTGCGACAGTGGTATATTGTGCTTTGTGCATGAAATGCCCAGCAGACTACATTGGAAAAACTGAAAGGAAGCTTAAAAGTAGAATTCTGAACACCTTAGAGATATAAGGTTGAAAAAAGAGACGAATGCCCTTGCAAAACACTGTAATGATTTCCCTGATCATACTTTTAAGTTTATGATTCTGGACGGACTTGAAATTGACCCAAGGGGTGGCCCATGGACATTACAATTAGAAAAACAGGAGACTATATGGCAAATTAGAATGAATGCAACAAGCTGGCCAGGTATATATAATGCCCTGTCTTTAGCATGTTTTCCCAAACTGAAGGCATTAGATAGATAAATAGATAAAAAGGGAAGTGTGTATGTGTGTGTGTGTATATATATATATATATATATATATATATATATATACATGCAGTTTATTTTAAATGTTTGGATGGTGAATGTTTTTATTGCAACATGTTATGCATTTTATGGTTTACAATGAGAACGTTATTTATCTTTTATACAGTTTCTATACCTTTAAAAAAAGAATTATCCAGCTGTTGAATAATTTATGGGATTCTAATTGATGAATGTAACTTATTGGTGGAGAGTAATTAGGAGGCTGTCTTTTACTATTTTAAAAAAGGACTGTTGATTGTGTGCTTTATCTTGAAAAAGTCTCTGAATGAACAGAGACGAAACCGCTTGATTTATTGCTGATTTATTGCTGCTATTCAACTTATTTTATCAACTTATTTTATTATTTTTCCACAAATAAAGTGATCTTTGAGTTAAAAGATTTGGTTGCTGTCCTGCATCTGCTGCTGTGGACTTTGTCTTGATGTGAAGAATGCTGCCCCAGCAGTAACATTTGTCCAGTCCTTTATTCCTATTTTACACAGATGACTCAGAAATCCATTTCATAATAAAGAGAGTAGACTTGTGCTAGGAGGTGCCCATGCAGTGATGAGGACACACACCTAATGAGACATCCAGGAACTGAGTTCAGGTGGTGGTAATTTTATGCATGAAAAAAGGTAGGACTTTAAATAGTACTAACATGCTTGCATTCTCAAAGCAGTCATCTACCTGCACTGATCACTTAAAAATGTTAAATTGGTTCAAGTTCAAGTTTAAACTAAAAATGTGGAGGCCACTCCAAATGACCAATATTCATTTAGTGACATGGGCACTGGGGTGACTGATGGAAATGTATAACTGGCACCTACTCACCCATCCTGGGGAGACAGGAGACTACACTGGCCTACTGCATTACCAACTTCTGCTGGAGGGTGGCTGTATCCCTGAGAACAATGGGGCTAGGGATATTCACACTGGAAAATCTATGGATTTCATTTATTGTAGTGTGCATGCTTGTTCTCTGAAAGGCAGTAATTTTGAAACTTACATGATAACCATAGAAATTGTGTTGGGCTACTCTCCCTGATCAGCTGATTGAATCACTTCCTACCAGAGGACTCTCACTTCATAGGAGGGATGGAACTGGTCAGCTCAGGACAGGAGAACAAATAGCCAGTTGGGATCTCAGGATCTCAGCACAGGGAAGGGATGGGCCCATTCTTCACCCTCACTGTGATTGTGGGTACATGTGAGCTCATCAGTAGAGAACAAATGGGCATAGCACAAACTGGCCAAAGGATTCCTGCACTGTCTGGGGTTCAGTGTGTCCTGGATTAAAAGGGGGGAGGGTTGATAACCTCACTCAGGGGCAGAATTGTTCTCCCTCAGAAGGAATAAATCAACCAACTGGATGAAGGTAAAGGAGCCACAGGGCCAGTCCACTGGTCACTGTCTGGAAGGGAAATATAAAGGTTACTGACAAACCAGTACAGTCATTGCTCTGTAATGAGTGTACTGTGGTTTTAATACATGCATGTGATTTTTAATACAAGCTGCCAAGCATCTGAGAAAACAGCACACACAGTTTTGACCTTTGTGAAGTTTACTTCAAAAGCAAAAGAAGAAGAAGACAACCCCACCCAGATGGACTAAACATTTTCAAAGGATGGGAGAGAAAATGAAAAATTGGAAGAGTTACCACTTGAATATAGAACAATGGCTAGAGATGCATTGTATTTTTTTATTTGAACTAATAACAGAGCAAGAAAGTCTGTTTGCTGTACATTAGAAAAGAATTGCAATGTAATAGCTTTCCTTTTCCTTCTTATTTGTTGTTTCCTGTCTTCGCTCTTATTATCTTTTATTTTGTGAAATAAGTATGTGCATTAGAATGATACCAACGATGTCTAGAATTGTTAATGACAAGTGCTTTCATTATCATGGCTTTGTTGTATATTGTTCTCATTTCTACACTGTATTAAATAAAGTTTGTTGGTTTAAAAAAAGCAGAACAAGAAAGACACAAAGTATCTAAAAAACATATTTAAAGAGACACATCACTGCCTAAAGTCTGAAATGAGTAATGCGAGAATCAGTTATTGTATGATGTTCTGCAGACTAAAAGTTCAGGACTAACTAAAATCTGCCCAAACTAGGGTATAAAAGGTTGTGGATAACAGCTATGCAAATAAACAGAAGTGTGTTTAAAATTCTTTACAATCCTGCAAATGTATTTTGCACAATTCATTATTAAAGGACTTGTCTAGATTTCCAGTATATCATCAGAAAGGTGCAGTATCAAACTAGCATGCTATATGAAGTTAGCAATGAGAAGTGTGATGAAGATAGTAACTTCCCACATAGACTGGAATCATAAGCCCAAAGAAGGTACACCGGACGAATATGTCGTTACATATCACACTGTAGCAACTAAATAACAGTAAGGCAATATACTGGCAAAGGTAATGAAAAAGATGAATTAACACTGTATGATTTGCTTCTCAATGAAGAGAAACCTCTTAATGAGTAGAACGAGAGGATCAAGGAAAGCAGAACGGACATACAGCAGTAGGACATGATCATGGAACAAGAGGATCAAGGAAAGCAGAACAGACATACAGCAGTAGGACATGATCATGGAACAAGAGGATCAAGGAAAGCAGAACAGACATACAGCAGTAGGACATGATCATGGAACAAGAGGATCAAGGAAAGCAGAACAGACATACAGCAGTAGGACATGATCATGGAACAAGAGGATCAAGGAAAGCAGAACGGACATACAGCAGTAGGACATGATCATGGAACAAGAGGATCAAGGAAAGCAGAACAGACATACAGCAGTAGGACATGATCATGGAACAAGAGGATTAAGGAAAGCAGAACAGACATACAGCAGTAGGACATGATCATGGAACAAGAGGATCAAGGAAAGCAGAACGGACATACAGCAGTAGGACATGATCATGGAACAAGAGGATCAAGGAAAGCAGAACAGACATACAGCAGTAGGACATGATCATGGAACAAGAGGATCAAGGAAAGCAGAACAGACATACAGCAGTAGGACATGATCATGGAACAAGAGGATCAAGGAAAGCAGAACGGACATACAGCAGTAGGACATGATCATGGAACAAGAGGATCAAGGAAAGCAGAACAGACATACAGCAGTAGGACATGATCATGGAACAAGAGGATCAAGGAAAGCAGAACAGACATACAGCAGTAGGACATGATCATGGAACAAGAGGCTCAAGGAAAGCAGAACAGACATACAGCAGTAGGACATGATCATGGAACAAGAGGATCAAGGAAAGCAGAACGGACATACAGCAGTAGGACATGATCATGGAACAAGAGGCTCAAGGAAAGCAGAACAGACATACAGCAGTAGGACATGATCATGGAACAAGAGGATCAAGGAAAGCAGAACAGACATACAGCAGTAGGACATGATCATGGAACAAGAGGCTCAAGGAAAGCAGAACGGACATACAGCAATAGGACATGATCATGGAACAAGAGGCTCAAGGAAAGCAGAACAGACATACAGCAGTAGGACATGATCATGGAACAAGAGGATCAAGGAAAGCAGAACAGACATACAGCAGTAGGACATGATCATGGAACAAGAGGCTCAAGGAAAGCAGAACAGACATACAGCAGTAGGACATGATCGTGGAACAAGAGGATCAAGGAAAGCAGAACGGACATACAGCAGTAGGACATGATCATGGAACAAGAGGATCAAGGAAAGCAGAACAAACATACAGCAGTAGGACATGATCATGGAACAAGAGGCTCAAGGAAAGCAGAACAGACATACAGCAGTAGGACATGATCGTGGAACAAGAGGATCAAGGAAAGCAGAACGGACATACAGCAGTAGGACATGATCATGGAACAAGAGGATCAAGGAAAGCAGAACGGACATACAGCAGTAAGACACGATCATGGAACAAGAGGATCAAGGAAAGCAGAACAGACATACAGCAGTAGGACATGATCATGGAACAAGAGGATCAAGGAAAGCAGAACAGACATACAGCAGTAGGACATGATCATGGAACAAGAGGCTCAAGGAAAGCAGAACGGACATACAGCAGTAGGACATGATCGTGAAAGGAAGGTTTGGCATAGAGCAAGAGGAGCACAAAGTTAAATCGTTAGCAAATGGAGAGCTCAGCAGAGGTACCCGAGATTCATGTTTACAGTACTATGCCTAAGGTCAGGGGCTAAAAGGGTGGGCAAGACACAGCTAAATGGAAAAGGCATAGAAAGCAACCAACAGACTATCCTTCATGAGTCCCATATCAGCTAACCTATCTTACAGGTCAGGCAGAGGGCTGTCCTGTGTTTCCTCCCAATGTCCAGTCCCTTGGAAATCACTTGTATGGTCATGTTGGATTGAAAAGCACATTTTTGACTGAGACTGCTGCACATTGCTATGGTGAGTTTCAACCTTCACCACTGCTGTGCAACCAAATATTTGATATGTGTACATTTGGGTGTGTGTGTGGGCTTTTCCTTTTTATAAAAAACACTTTTTTTTATCTGTACCTTAAGAGCACTGGTTATTATCCTGTCTTGGTGAATTGTAATCTCTGAATAGATTTTTCCAGAATGTGGTACTGAAGGTACATAGTGTAAGCCTAATCACAGTACAGGAAGTTGCCGGGAGATCATAAGTAAGGATTTGAGGCTAGGCATCTGTCCAAGTTAGGCATGGTATTCCCTCTCAGCTGTAGGAGAGGATTACTGAAAGGATAGCAGGCACAGAAAACAAGAGCCCTTAAGTATCAACACAGGATTGCTAAAGGGAATCACTTATTAATATAGGTTTGTAACAGTTGGCTTACTGCTGCTTAGAACCATTGATTTGTAATTCTGATTTCTGGTTTATTGAACTCTAGCTGAATATTAAGTGGTTCAGATTTGAAGGCTTTGTAGATTTAAGTTCTGACTAATTGTTAATGCATGTCACATACAAGGACAGGTTAAAGCAAAAAGCAACACATTATATGCCCCGTGTGTTTCTTGTTTTATGTGCCCCATATGTTTCTTGTTTCCAGTTCTCAGTCTACTACATCAGGGTTTTATATTTATTTTTGATTAAATGTGATGGCATTTGTTAAGAGTATGGTTTAATATTTGTTTATATTTATTTTTAATTTGTGTCTTGTACTGATGCAGTATATTATTATATATGCTTCTTGTTTCCAGTATGCTGGTATTTGACAGAATATGATTAAATTATTATATTTGTCTTTGTTTCATTTTTACTTATTTTGGCCTCATTTTGAAGTTTACTTTAACCTTTGATTTTACTATTCAGGATAACCATCAACATCAACATCATTTGTATTTAATACAGTAAGCATTTATATTGTAATAATTTAGTTTTATATTTGCTTACTTCTTACTTCTTTAAAAATCGAAATCCAATGTAATGTAAGAATATTTGCCTGTAATTTAAACATGTATTAATTTGGGGAACATATATGCAGGATACATCATTTAGAATGCAGAACCTTTGGTCCTTGTTTATTTTTTGTATCAGGATTTTTTTAGAGTATGTTACATGTAGCTAGGTAGGCAATATAAAAACAGAAAGGTCTGCAGATGCAAGGTCTTAGAGGGAGGCGGGTGGTGCCCTCAGGACTGAAGACTCAATCCAAAAGAAAGTAAGGAGGGGAAAAAGTAGGAAATGGACTACTGATTAATCAAGTTATTGTAAACTCGGCACCTGTACCATACCTTGATAGGGTCAACCTGAAAGTCCGGAAGATCTGCACTGGTGAGTAAGGATGATATCATGTCACTGTGTAGTTATATGATGGTTGAGGTAGCGCAAGAGAGCTAGGCAGGTAGCAAAGTTTTGTCAGGACCCTCAGTACCTCGAGGAACAACTCTCTCTTTCCTCATCATGCTGGCTGCTAGTACAAATATTTGCCTCCCTGTCCTTTGCTTTTCAGCTTTACATTCCATTCCTTCAGTAAACAACAACCTTTGTTTTTTAATACATGAAAGCCACATCAGATGGATGACTTTTACTTTAATGTTTAACAGTTTTAATTAATTGCTGAGTGCCTGAAAAGGCAACTGACTTCACCAAACATCATGACACTCTCCTCTCTCGCGATCAAAGTTTAGACTGAAGCTACTGAAAACTTTTCCGATAGTGATACTCATTTATTTAGGTGAATATAGCCTCTTTACTCTGGCATTTACAAACTTTGCCCTACACAATGCTGTTTAGACATCTCTTCAGAGCTCTGTAGGAAGGTAATGTCAGACAGCTTTCATATTCAGACAAAAATGTATTATCTGCAACCAGAAATAAAGAGCACAATTGTGCACTGAGAACTCACCTTTGGACCATATCACATAAACTTTTTTTGCTAGCAATCATGAAAGGCTTTAATTAAGATAGTACCTTGAAATTCTAGTGAAAATGTAGAAGATGACTAAAATTAGAGTGATAAAGTCACATTGCCAAAGAACATCTTGCAGCTTTGTGCATGTTCAGCTTTGTATTTCAAGATTCATGACCACCTTAAGAGGTAAGAAATGCCTCTTCTCATATGCAGTTCTGAATGCATTTCTGCTTAAATATTAGATTTCCATCTCTCATTAACTGCAGCTGTATGTTATTAGCAAACTTATTTATTTATCCTTTGCTGACCACGTTAGTCCCACTAGTCTAGTAGCCTCTTTTCAGGGGAGACCTGAGTTGGTATTTATATAACTAGTGAAATTTGGCCAGGGCATCTGGGAACTTCCCAGTTTTTTTAAAGGTGCCATTGGATCATTTACAGCCACGTGAGCTACCAGCAACTCAAGCAGATAGGACATCCTTTTAATGTCTCATCTGAAGGATGGCACACAGGGTGCAGCACCCCCTTCTGCTCCAGTGCACTCTCAGTATTCAATATGTGTGATGTGGGAATAGAATCCACAGCCTTCCATACCAAAGATGAGTGTGCTTGTTGTTCCACCTATACAACAGCACAGAGTCAGGTAAACCATGGTTGTCAAACAAAATGCAAGGTTTAGGGTTTGGGTATACTGCATATGTTACATTACAGATGGTTAAAATTTTAATACAAGAGTTTGTTTGGGACCTAATAAAGGAATTATGTGAAAAAAGTAAAATTTGAGAAGGCCTGTGTCAAGGTTTCACATTTAAGATTCTTTAATTGTTTACAACAAATATAATTTGAGTTTAAAATCATTAATTGGATTATAGAAGTATATTCAAATTCTTTTTTAATCCTATGGTTGATGGTTACATAGGGGTGTCAGTGTACATTTGTTTTTTGTATATTGTATTAAGTACAGTATATGTAGATAAGTGTGAGGCAAACGTTGTAATAAGGGGATTTCCCTGCTATAACATCATATCGACACAATACCCCACTCAGGTATCATCGAAAAACTCATCAGCTTGAATGTAAACCCATACATCACAAGATGGGTTGCAAACTGGCTAAGTGACAGAACCCACAGGGTCAGAGTTGCTGGAGCCATGTCAGACTCAAAGCCTGTCACAAGTGGTGTCCCACAGGGCTCAGTCCTGGGTCCACTCTTGTTCGGCATCTACTTTTCTGAAGTACAAGCAAACACAGGAGGGTTATGGCTGACAAAGTTTGCAGATGACTGCAAACTGGCCATAGTCGAAAACACATCTGACACAGATATCCTCCAGAAGGGCCTCACAGAAATGGATAACTGGTGCCAGAGCCATGGCCTGAAGTTAAACGCCAAAAATGCATAGTCATACCCTTTGGGAAAAACAAGGCTACCCCTAGCTACCATATAGGTGGCAATCCACTGAGCACAGAAAAGTCATCAGAGATCTGGGGACCCAGGTTGACAGTAGCCTTCGCTTGACACTCATGTTGCTAAAGTAGTTAGGAAAACCTTCTATATCACCCACCTGATCATGAAGGGATTCACATCTAGATCAAGGGAGGTCATCGTCCCCTGTACTCATCACTTATTAGACCTATGATTGAGTACAATGCCCGCTCGAATGTATCTGACCAGACACCTGCTGCAGCTTGAAAGGCCCCAAAAGTTCCTCACCAAAAGGATAAAGGGTCTCAAAAATATGTCTTATGCTGCCCGACTGAAAGAACTCCAGCTCTATTCAGTCTCATACCGCTTGCTCAGAGCTGACCTGTGCCTGACATATAAGGCCATGTCAAACCCAGATTTGATGAATATGCTTCACCTCAAAAATCTAGATCCTCAGAACCACAAGGGCGGGAGACTTAAACCTTGACACGGTTATAAATAGAACGTGCTGGAGGGACAGATTCATCACCCAGAGACTCCTATGCTGTGGAACAAAATACCGGTACATGTGAGGCAGAGCACCTCTCTGGTCTTGTTCAAGAGGAATCTTGACCAATGGATGGGAGATTGCAGATATACCCCAGGGATTACTTCAGCGTCACTGCTTGACAGAGGCACAGCAAAATGATAGGCATAGTTTTTATTCAAACTAAAGGGGTGGCAAAAGCCACATAACTATGGGCTAGGCTTATAAATGCCCTTGGGCAGATAGCCTAGTATGAACCTATGAACCTATGAACCTATATGCGGTGGTTTGCTTTTGTATGTAGATGTGCCACAGTTTCATTTTATAATGTCATGCATCAACCTAGGACTACAAGTAACTGAACATTATTTAAGAAACATATATGGAGTAAAGTTATTTCTCCTTTTAGGAATGGTGGTGGTGGCGAGGGTGAGATCCATACTTTAAGTGTAGAAAATAAAGTGCCTTTAAGCAAGACATTTACGTTGCTAAAACTTTGCTTTGATTTGCATTATGTTAGTTTGGATGGCACATTGTATCTGTATGTTTTTTCTCTTTTCCTTGTTTCTGCTGTTGGAGGAGTTCCAGGTTAAATAATCAGTGTCAATTTTATTCACTATTTTTAATTTGTAAATATACCTTCTTTCTTTTCAGGGGTACAGTAAATTCATATTCAGTGGAAAGGAAAGAAATGATGTATTTAATTGGAGTCCTTTGTTCTTGTTGAATATGGATTATGAAATCCTGGCTAAGGTTATTCAGCTCAGATTGGAGTCAGTTTTAGATAGGCTGAAAGTTCTGGAAGTTTTTGGTCTCATCAGGAATAGAGATATTGGTTAGATGTTACTCTTGTTTCATGAGTCAGTGATTGACTTACAGTCAGGTTCACCGGCTCACTTAATTAGTTCTTACGTAACCAAGGCCTTTGATAATATCTCAGATCCATCCCTATGTTATGTTTTAAGTAGCTATAAATATGTGGTAGCCTTACGCATTTCATTCAGGCTTTTACTTCAGAAGATTGGGTTCATCTGCTGGTAAATGGAGTGTTGGGTAAGACTACCGGAATTTGTAATGGTGTCATCTTATGAGAATGTCCTTGAGATGGTCAATTTCCAGGAGAGTAGAGGTTGCTACTGTCTTCAATTACGCTGATCATGCTTTTTGGAGATTAAAGGTTCCCCGTGTTTTCCACAGATATTTAGGTTAATTGCTGAGTTTTTACAGCCCTTAGGTCTTTCCTTGACTATGGACACATTTTGGCTTTAGAACTCCAGATTTCCTTGGTGGAATACAGTTCATTAATTCCCAGGTTTCTTTTTGGGGGATTACTTTTAGTGCTTTAATTGAAACATTAGGAGTTTGGCAGAGTAGGTAAAACTGTCTATGAGGCACAATTCATTCTTGGTAGGCATTCCAGATGTCTCTTACAAGAGATGTTCACTTTATATGGATTGTTTTTTTTTTTTTTTTTTTAGGGGAACTTTATTATTTTAGCAGGATTTATCTACTTCCTCAAATCATTACATGGATAGATTATCTATCTGTTTTAAGGTTGTCTAGGGCTGCCATTTTAATTCCATGAGTTATATATAATTCTGAACAACATGGCAGCTCAGTATCATACAGCAGGTGTTTTTCCTGACCTCTGTTCCCCAATCTCATAAAATATTTGACAAAAAGTTATTCCCTTTAATTAGCTTGGTATTACTTATGATTTCCTCAGATATGGCTAACAGTCTGGTAAGCATTAATTACAGGATGCTGAAGAATGTCTCTTTCCTTATAGCAGGAAGATTTGAGAGTGGAAGGGTGTCTCGTCAGAAAATCATTAAACAAGGACAGAAAACATAGCACCAAAAACTCAGAAAAGGTACTTCATAATTCTGGATGACAAAGTGTATCTTTTGTAGATGGCAGATGGTTGAACCTGCTTTAATAGTGCAGGATTTTGCATGGTGGAGTAGCTGCGTGAGCATGCCAGTTAGGGGAATTCTGAAGTACGATGCTGTTAAAGGCAAGTTTTGCTGTTATCTAGCTTGCAGCTCCATAACGACTCTGGGCCTTTTATTTCTCTCATGTGGGAGAATGATGGGGTTTTGTGATATTCTTCGGTTCAAATTTCCTCAGTTTTTCTTATCCCATAACTACTGGCCTTGTTTTGATTGGTGTTCACTGTATTAAACCATTTCTTCTTAGCTTAACTTTTGACACATTTCCACATGGAAATAACATACATAACAAAGTATGAGGCATCCCATTAGTTATATCAAAACTGTACAGGTGGATGTCTTGTAATGTAAAACCAGTTTCTGGGGAATGTTTCTTTTGATTTTGTTTCTTCATTACATTTCTTTTCTTCTGATTATTTTCAATACTTTTGTTTGTTTGTTTTTGGTAATCTTACATTAAATTGGAGTGTTATTCTTATTTCCAATTTTATATTTAATATTTTAAGTTCCACAGTTTTTCCTTGTTCCAGAGGAAGGTGATGTGTTGGCTGCATATGTATTGCTTGACTGAGTTGACAGATTTTTAGAGCGTACTGCTGGTAAAGTCCTAAAAATAACGGCTAGTAATGCTATAGATGCAGAAAATAAGATGAATGATCAGATCCAGGTAACTGAATTTGAAACAGACACAGACTCTGTGGCAAATATGTTTTGAGATGGAGCGGTCTCCAGATTCACAGGCAGATGTAATTGGGGCATCATGGGATTAAACTATATAGTAGATTTGTACAGTCCGCAAGTGGATACTGCTTCACAGAGAAAATACTGAAGTTTGGAAACAAATAATAGAACTGCTGTCACTTGATAAAATGGATATTACAAAAAATGAAGAGAACATATGCAACAAATGGCAGGGCAAAAAATTTCCAGGGGTCAGCACTCAGTGAGAAGAAAGTTGTTGCATTTCAGGTGGAGTAGATAATTACCCATCCCTCTAAAAAATGCATGTGTTCTGGTGTTATCATCCTCCTCCTCTGAGGAATCTGTCTACGGAAGTAAGAGCGTTAATCTGTTTAAAAACAAATGCATGTAGAACGAAAGTTTCAAGGCCAGTCAAATACTAAAGTTTTTCATGAGTCAGTGTGGCAGAAAACAGGATGTGATGCATGAAGAGATTTTCCAGTTTATAACTTTTCTTTAAACAAAAGAAGAAAGGTGCGAGCACACATATGAAATGCATCAATACAGTGAAGTAAAAGAGAATTTGAATGATATTATAGATAAAAATGGGCAATGGAGTGGGAAGATGAACTATTTCTGAAGTTCCATCTCTTTCATATAACCCCAATATATTTTTTTATTGGTTAAAGAGAGGTTGTACAGTACACTGGCCAACCTAAATGTTGTTGCATCTGTGGCACAAAGGGCCATTTGAGCAGCAACAGCCATGAGGAAAGAATGTATAATAACTGTTGAGAGTAGGGACATTCATCAAAAGAACATGACATGCAGAATATGATAGGCAGTGCAGTAAATGTGAAAAGACTGATTGATTTTGGCATGACTGTCCAGCAGTAGATAGTAATAAAGTCATTGACACCTACAATGCTGATCCCAGTGTATTCTACTTCATGCAGGCATTATTACTTGTATGGGCCTTATCTCATTCAAACCTACACTGCACTTGAAAGGTGGACCACATGCAGATTTATCGTTAGAAGGCAGCTAAATAAGAAGAGTGAATGTGAAGTATTTAGTGCTGTGGTTAAGCAGTCTAAATGTGAGAAAATTGTTTAAATTAGGTATGTAAGGCACAAAAGGTGAATTACTAGGTTTACTATCACAATGTTGAAGCGGACGCGGTAAAATAATGGTATCATCGACCCACATCCACGAAGGTGAAAATGTCAAATTCCGACATTGTCGAAGTATGTCTCAAATTTGACCTCAGAACAAGCACTAACATGGGTCGAGATAGGGGTGAGATTTGTTCTTCAACAATGATGTGCTTGACATTGTCACCATTTGACCTCCTCTGGACTTTGTCAAAGTGGATTCGACTGAATCCACTTCAACGTTGTGACTGTAAACCAAATTACTCATTTCATTTGAAATTGTTGTTTTTAATGTAACTGTGACTCAGAGTTCCAAGAAGATTCTGTCCAGCCTGCCAGCACTAAGGAATAATAAACCTCATTACCTGAGTGCTGGCTGGCAAGTTAACTGCAGTAGAATTTGATTTAGCAAATATCAAGATAACATCACAATATCACTAGAAATAAAATGGGAGGCAGAAAATGAAACGATGGAAAGAAGAGGAAAACAAATAAAACAAAGTGAACAGATGCAACCTACTAAGAAAGACGTTAGAAATAATGGAGAACAAGGAGGAGGAACGACATTTCAAAAGCATAGCTGAAAGCGTAACTAATACTGAGATAAAAGACAAGAGAGTGAAAAATGACAAGATCAGCTAATGTTAAAAAAAGTGGAAGATACATCATGGACCATAATTTCACTAAAAGTAAACAGTATGAATAGTCGGAAAAGGAAAACTATTAATAATACAGTAGTTTAAAAAACAGATATGTGCATAATATGTTTACAAGACATAATATTAAATGAAAAGTACCATAGAACAAAAGGTAATGTGGGAAAAGATCACTGTGCTTTTTTAATCTCTTTTACCAATGTGTTAAATTTCCCTCTGGACGCATCACCTAATCTTCCATTTTCCTCTTCACCAGTCAGGCACCTTTGTCTTCCTCACATTATTTTCTTACAGTTATATCTATCATCTCTTCCACGCTGGATATATTGTATATAGTTAATTTCTGTGTGCCCTAACCTTACTTTTGCTAAGTTTTGCACTTTCGGCTCTGTCTCTTCACTATTTCATTGTCTTCTTCTCTCCTTCCTCTAACTATCCCTTCCTATTGTCCCTTAATCTGTGCACTCTGTTATTATTACTGTTATTAATTCATTGCTAACTTCACACATGTATTTTGTATTCATAATACTCCTTTTTAACTTGCCTTCTTACGGTCATTTATATTTCTCGCACCTGAGACTGAAATAGGTCCATATGGATCAGTGCTCTACCCCAGTTATCAAACTGAATAAATAAAAATAAATAAATATGTGTACATGCTATCAAAGATGTGCAACATTTTGAAAATGCAGTCCACAGTCATTGCAGTTAAACTAAAAAGATTTACAGGCTTTGGTTTTTGTTCCCCCTCTTCTAGTTTGCTTTGCCTCTAGACCCTCTGGGTAGCTTTCTTTCCTTTTCTGTGATTTTATTAAGTTCTGTATCATATTTAACACCTGTCCTGTTTCAGTTCTTGATCATGTCTTGAAATCTTCTTTCCTGAGTTTCAGTTATTCTTTTACCCTCATTGGTGTCTCAGTGTTACTGTTCTTTATGTTCAGTTGTTGCCTTTCATTCCCCTTTTCTAATTATTTACAAAGAAACTCTAACTTTATCTTGCTGGGACCAGAGTTTGTACCTTTATGATTTCTTCTGTTGAAACATGGCCCTTGCTCATGCACTAAAATGAATCAAATCCAGCATGCCATGCCCCTGTGAATAGTTTAAGTAAGCAATAATGCTCGACAAGGTGTGTGTTAATGTGTAATTAATGCCTGCCAGGAGTGTTATGACAACCCCTGGAAGGGCATTAATTACACATTATCGCACACCCTGGAGGGCATTATTGCACTTAGAGAATGGGCTGTCTGTAAAAGTGTTATGCTTTACTTACTTATTTTTTTTTTTAAGTACTATATTATTTTTATATATATTTTTGATGCAGAATAGTTACTCTGCCTAATGTTTCAGACGTAGTATATGTAAATGGTGTTGGAGGAAGCATTTTACATTCAAATTATAACACATAAAAATATCCAGGCATTACTTTATTTTTTGGTCCCTTACTCCTAAAACATTTGATCTGTTGCCAGTCATTGGAGATTAAAGTTACTAAACAGTGGCATACATTTGAGTTTTAGACTGTTATTGTCTTCATAAAATTTATACTAACACAAATCATTTTAATTAAGGAAGTTTGTAATTTTATAACAGCAGTAATTAAAAACTGTTCCTATTTTTGAGCCTTTGTTCCCTCTTTATTTTAGGCTTTATCCAGATTTCTTCAGCTGAAAGGTCCAGAGGGATGCAAATGTCTTTACTGTCGCTCTCCTTCGGTCTTGCACACATACCTCTGTTTCAGAAAATGTATACTAACACAAATCCTAATAAACAAGCAAATTATATTCCTGTTCTGAGCCTTTGTCCCCCACTTATTTTAGGTTTATCCAGATATTTTGAGCTAAGAATCAACAGAGCATACCTTTCAGCAGATTTTTGCAGAATGTCCAGATTTTTGGCTAGTATGTTTGGTCCCACCCTCATAATATATTCAGTTTTCAGGCAAATCACTGGGGAGTGAAGTTATAAATAATGACAGACATTTGAGTTTCAGACTTCATATCCTTCAGATAATACATGCTAATGGAAACCCTGTTGTTCTAGCAACTTTATAAGTTTATAAGAGCAATATTTAAAATCTCTCCTTATTTTTGTTCATTTGTCTCTCATTATTTGTGGCTCTGTCCAGATATGTTGTGCCGAGAGGTTGAGAGGTATGGCTAAGGGATACGCAAATCTCTTAACTGATGATGTTGCATCCAGTGATCCCCCTCAGTCTTCACTCTCTCTCTCTCTCTCTCTCTCACACACACACACACACACACACACACACACACACACACACACACACACACACACACACACACTTTTTTGGTTTAATTTATTTTACACTCGCTAAACAGCAAAAGTGCTACTTAGCGAGTATTAGATAACACCTCGATCGATCTCTCACTCTCATACATGCATACACTCTCACACGCAGACATAAACACATACGCACTTTTTTTATTTTAATTTTTTTCTTTGTTATTTTACACTCACTAAACAGCAAAAGCGCTGCTTAGTGAGGGTAAAATAATGGTACTGTTAGGTTTTTCTGAGCTCCGCTGCAGCTTGATATACTCCTGTGAAGTGGCAGACTCATTTTTTAGTGGGCATTACTTGTACATTAATACTCTTCTGGAGAATGTTCATTCTCCAGTCAGGGTGCCAATGTACAATTTGTTCATTCTCTAGTAGAAAATAGCAAACCTATTTTCACTAATGCTTTGTCAGGCTGGTACATATACAAACATTTTTGCAACATCTTTCATAATATGATCATTCAACAGTTTATGACATCACACAATCAATTAAACAATTTTATAACATCAATTATACAACTAAATGTTCAACGTCTCAGTCCCTAATCTTTTAAAATTGTCTTTAAGAAAATCATATAATTCAAGCTAGGATATTTAGGTAAACACTTGAAATGTTAGAACCT